>NC_050459.1:19236118-19536118 GCF_903995425.1 Onychomys torridus
TGCACAGGCAGAGGCCCATGAAGCTTCCTCTCTTCCACTCATACCTTTCCAAATCCAGCTCAAGATTTCACCCAAACCTTCCCCATTACTCCATCCTACACCAGTCTCCTCTCCACGAATCCCATGGCTTATACCTTTTACCCCAAGTCACTTATTTCCTGATACTTTCTTTCTTCTCAAGTATATTCTTTGAATGGAAGAAAAATGGCATTAAAGTCACTAGTAAATTAGGCACCTCACTTAGTTACACACACACACACACACACACACACACACACACACACACATATATATATATGTTTCTCATATTCTGCAATGACCTGAGAAGTGTTCTCTCCATCACACATTAAAAAATTTATCTGTCACTTATTTTGTGTATAATTTATTTGCAGCTCCAACAAGCATTTCCAAATTTCAGAATCAAAGTTGCATTGTACTCCTAATATATCTCTTGCAGGGTCTGGCATATTACTGGACACTTAGGGCCTGTTCCATCCTAATTAGGTAGCAGTCAGGGACTGGTGCTCTGACTTTTGCAGTTTCAGATAGGGTAAGTCAAACGAGGTGTGTGGATGTGTGTGCATATGTAGATGTATGTGCATGTGTGTGAGCACGAGCACATGTTCCTGTGTGTGCATGTGCATGTATGTGCGTGTGTGCGTGTGTATCCAGAAGCCCACCCAGTAGGTTAGGCTGGCTGACCAGCAGGCCCTAGGGCCCCACTGGAATTTCAAATGCACACCACCTCACCGGTTTTTGATGTGGTTCCTGGGGATTGAATTCATGTGCTTATGCATGCATAGCACCGACTGAGCCATCTTCCTAACCCATGAATGTCTTTTTCCCGTCACAATTTCCGACAGATTTGTTCTCGCTATAAATCTTAGCAACCTCAACATATGATTGTTTTCTTTCTTTAACCCAGAATGGCCACCTCAGCACGTAAAGGAACCAGTTGATGGGGCTCTCAGACTCCCGCTGAGACATGCTGTGCATGTGCTTTGGGGGCACCAAGCAAAGTACACACTTGCTTGAACATAAGCACCCCAATACCAGAATCATCGGGCTAGTACCTAAGCTGCTGCAGGTAGGAGAAAGCAGGGAAAGTGAAGCCATGGTCATGGGGAAGGGCTGCAGTATGCGTGGCGTCTGCTTCCTCCACCACGGGTTATTTTCGCCCCCACCCTCAAACGAAAATGAAATTCAAATGAAGATATCTCCTAAATCTCAGGTTTACAATCACACGTCGCCCATGAATCCCCCAGACATACAGGCCGCGTCCCCAAACGGACTCCAGAACTCTGAACCACACCCCCGCGCAGTAGGATGCTTCCAGCTACAACAGCGTTTCTAAACCCGTGGGTTGCGACCCCACTGCGGATCTAGATCCTTTCTCAAGTGAAGAAAAACAAACAAAAAACAAAAACAAACAAACAAACAAAAACCCAGACATTTACATTACGATTCATACCAGTAGCAAAATTACAGTTAAGACGTAGCAACGAAAGTAATTTTATAGTTGGGGATCACCACAATGTGAGGAACTGTTAGAGGGTTGTAGCATTAGGAAGATTGAGATCCACTGCGTTAGACCCTGAGGTGGCCAATACTCACATAGTGACCCGGTACACCGAGACCTCAACACTAGGTACGCCAGGGCACCCAAGGATGCAGGCTCCAGGGAGTTCCTTGCAAGGGTACTAGGCATGGTGCCCGCCGGCGGGGTGAGCCGGCTCTGGCGCTGCGGGCAAGACGGTGGTACCGCCCTCGAGGCAGGAAGCCAGTGGATTGGATGGGAGCTGCGCAGGATGCTCCTCCTGAACGCCCAGGCAGGGTGCATGCTCCAAAAGCCCAGAAAGCCCCGACCCGGCAAACTGGTACAGGCTCGCAGCCGCCCTTAACTCTGCGGGTTTCCAGTGCCTCGCTTGCCCGGGAACTGCCTCGGCTTTCCTTATCTTATCCCAGTCTCTAGCTCACTGACCCAAGATCTGTGCCTTCCTGGCTCCAGGCTCCTCCTGGCTGGGTCCCTCCCAGTGTCACACAAGCTGGGTTTATTCAGGTACTCCGGTTCTTAGTGGGACTAGGTGAGTGCAGGCCACCTCTTTAGGACTGTCTTGCCTCCATCCTGTTCTCCGTAAGTTCTCATAGTGAAAATGTTGATGATAAACTGGTATGCGTGGCATTATTTACAATTAAGTTTAGTGACATAGTTTTTATTCAGTAGGTTCTTGGGTTTGTTTTGTTTAAGACGGTCTGGCCTCAAATTCGAGGCCATCCTCCTGCCTCTACATCCTGAGTGCTGGAATTATAGTAGTGCACCATTGTACCTGGTTGAGACATGTGGTGTTTTAAGATGAGTATTTCGCCCCCACATACTTTACACATTGAGGCTAAAACTTGCACCAAAGTGCAGTCAAGGTCGTTTAGACCCTCCCTTGAATTATGCTTAGCAAACGACAAACATTGCTAATTCTAAACAAAGGTTACTTGATATGTCATCTCATACAATGAAATTAGTAGGGAACACAGACTCTGTAGATTTGATGTAGTTCAGGAGATGAGGGGGAAGTCCCACGACTTGGGCCATTTGACTGTAGCCTTTGAAAAAGGGGTTGTTACAAACCCACTTCCCCTCTGCAAACACGGTTGCTCTATAAAGCTAAAAGACTTCCCATGCTCTCCTTCTTTCGTTACATTTCCACATCAGGAAGGTAAGGAGCACAGACAAGACTGAATCTGGAAGAACAAATGTTGAAGAACAAGAAGGTTCACTAATTTGTACCCTAGCTCCAAGTTCGAAAGTTCTTTATGCATCCGTTCTGGAGAAGCTGAGACAGAGCTGCTTACTCAGAAGTTCACCTGTTGAGGTAAGTAAGGAGGATAAAACAGAGTTTTCACTGATATCTCTTACCAGTGGATGTGGCAGAGCAAAGCCCACATCTTCATGGATGTGGTATTCTTCAGGGATCCTTCTGGAACCTTCCATAGGAGATATTTTACTGTGTGCCATGGCTGTCTAGTCCACTGACCACCCCCATCCTTGGCTACTGAAGGAGCTCCTTTATAGAGTTTGGCCAATCCCCATAGCTGACACGTAGGCAAGAGAGAAGTGGCTTCCACTTGGGACAGTTTCATTTTCTATTTTATGTATTTGTAACTCGATAAACAATAAAATGACAAAGCATCTCTGTTCATCATAAGAAGAAACTAAACATTTGTAGTTCTTATCAGATTTATCCCTTGAGGACAACAGCTGTTGGCTATGATGTCCTGGGGTTCCCAGGTTATGGTGACTGAGTACACACAGAGGGCTCAGCCCTGGAAATGCCCCCAACCCCATCAGTGGCATGGGTAGCCATCTATTACCCCAGCAGGAGAATTTGGAGTTCAAGCCACAAAAGGCACCTCTGAAATGCTAAGAACCACGAAGACAGTGACCAGGAGAGAGCATTTTGCTTCAGAACACTTTTTAGAATTTGAGTTTAAAATAAAGAATATCATGACAGCTGTGGTCCAAACTACCAATAGTTATCTGTTATTGGCTTTCATATAAGCTTCCCTAGGTCCTCAAAAATGTCAGTGTCATGTCACAGCAACCCTGAAAGCCAACCTGGGAGACACAGGTTAGCCAGCCTCCGGGGTAGCAAGAGCGCTTGATGGACTGGACAGATCCATACTCGGACCTCCCTGCTAGTCTTCTTACCCAGATGTCTGTCTGGGTTAAGCCTGATGAAGAGCTTGCTTCTTCATGTGACTGGTGAGTCATTTCTTGTGGGGAGGGGCACTCATGCACCTTTTCTACTGTATTTGGCTCTGCACGTCTGGAGATTTTTCTAGTATGTTCAAAACTAAAGCAAAGGTTCAAATAGTGAAAAAGGTTTCTCACAATACAAATTTGAGACTCCATTTGGTAAAAGTTTGCAGAATACACCCAAGTTTATGTCCACTTAATGCAATGGGTTTTTTGTTTTTGTGTTTGTTAATTTTTTTTAACCTTAAAGATAGGTCCTTACTCTGTAGAAACCTTGCTTGTTCTTATGAAATACTGAGCTTAAAGAAGAAACCACATTATCCTTTTTGATGATCAGAAGGAAAATAAAAAACATTGTACAGAACACAAAAAAGCAATGCAGGCTTATCATGCACGCCATCATATGTTCTTGGAAAAAATTAATGAACCATGGCTCTGGAACATTCTAGAACAGTTCTGACATCGTTATCATACGATGGCTTTTCCTTGAACAGATGGCTTTTACAAGAATATGTGCTCATTATTAAAAAAAAAAAAAAAGGCAGGAAAAATCGAAACCAAAAATAACACAGCCAAGAGCAAACAATGGTGGAGCTTTTGGAAGCAAAATGTTTCAAGAGGGTGATTCATTTGGAACCACATCCAGGGTGTGGCCATGAAGTATTCTATCTTTAAGGTGTGACACAAGCTGAGACTTTTACCTGGAGTCCTATCATTTCCACTAGAAACAAAGATTCGAAGACATTATTGGCAATTGGGAAAGGTGTTCATCTAAACATGGAATGAGGTTCTAGAAATTCTGACTTGGAAAAGAAATCTCTCAGAACCCTGGCTGGTAAAGTCCGTTTTTCACGCTGTTTGCCCAGGTATCTCCACCACACCTTTGATGTCACACACGTGCCTTATTTGCTCCCGCTGTGCTGTGTCCACAACCTTCATGTCACACATCCTTCTCTCAGTCCCGTCGTCTTGATTTCCGGAGCTATGTTCTCGACCCTTTGCCTGGATTTTTCCTCCTGCAGAAAGCTGCTGCTGGCTGGCTTCTGAAGAACATCTGAATTCCATGCTCTCACACAGACTCTTGAGGTTTTCCCCTGTGACCCCATCAGCAGCTAGAGAGCTTGGCAGCCTTGGTTCTATAGCTTCCTCCTGGTCAGTCATGGATGACCCTGCTTTCCTTATTAATGTCACTTGCTTGATAACCTGGGTGTTTCCCTATCATGATTGCATGCCCTGCTTAGACTGCTAGCTATACAATTCATTCCCAATCGCTTAATCAATACTGCCCCTCCCGGGTGGAAATCCCATTGTCCTGTGCACTGTGGTTGTCACTGACACCAGACACCAAGACTTACGAGGGAATCTGCTCAGCAGGGCAGCGCGTGCTCTGAACTCAGGCTTGCGAGTTTCAGACAGGTAATGAGTTACCAATGAATCAAAAGAAAGGATCTGTGGGAATATTTATCCAGGGTTCTGCTAGACTAAACTTATTCCTTAACACATGCGCCTCTGAAATGTATCCTGCTTCCTCCTTAGCATTGTTACTGAGTCTTGAAATATGTTTCTTTTTTTTTTTTTTTCCAAATAAAGGGATTCTCAGTTAAATAAATAAATAAAAGAATCAAGACACACATGCAAGAAGAATTAAAAATAATCGAAACACCAAAATCCACTGATATTCTGATATTTAAAAGATTATTTGACACATTTTTGTTGTAAGTTTATAGCAGCACATTTCTCCCCTTGAGAATTTAGTGTCAGGGTTTTTCTAAAAACTTTATTGGAAGTGAAAATTTTGACCTTCGTAGATGTCTAATTAGAAAATTTTCTGGAAATTCCTGGAAGGGGATTCCTATGATTCAAAATTTTCTGTTCCTTTGGCTGCCTTCACAGGACACAAATAAATACTCCTTAAAGGAAAACGCCACCTTAGACCTCAGAATACCTGTGCCCTCTTGATAGTGGTATGCCAGATACTAACAAAGATTGCCTCATACAGGATGCAAGTCTATGAAAAACAGCAGACTAAAGAGCTACAGGGAACTAAACGAGAAAGTACTAGAAACTGATTTGTTTAACAGGCTGGGAAGTCTTCCATATAGCAAATGTGAATAACAAGATGAATATTATATTAGCATAATTGAGAATTCATGAACTTGAAGATCTGTCAGAGGAAAAATATAGACCAAGATACACAGAAAAATATGATTACAGCATGTATATATTTATATATGTGCACATACACACAGGTAACCATATTGTTGAACGTTGGTGGGTTTTGTTCCCAGAAGACACTGTCTCCTAGCTGCTCGCCCAGTCCTCTGGCTCCTGCAATCTTTCTTCCAGCTTTTCCATTGATATTCTCCGAGCCTTAGGTATAGGGGTTGTGTTATAGACGTCTCATTTGGAAGTAGGCACTCCACCGTCTATTCTCTTCTTTTTGACTCATTGGGGAACTCTGGAATAGCATCTGTCTGCTGCAGAAACCTTCCCTTGGTGAAAGATGAGAGTTGACTCATCTCTGGGCACAAATACAATTATTTAGAAGGAAGTCAAAAACTATATTAATTTAGCAACATGGCAGCAGTAGGTTCTCTCCTAGGGTCTGTGGATCAGGGTACAGTTCCAGGCATGAATTCCATCCTATTGAAAGGACTGTGAACTCAATTAGAGAGCCGGTGGTTATACCCAAGATGCAAGTGTCATTATGGAACTCTTGGGGCCAGCCTGCTGGCATGATCATTGCTGTGTTTTTCAGGAACTGCAACCATGTGGTACTGCTGATATCATTTCTCCCTTGGCAGCTTGCAAAGCACCCTCTAATACTATGAGAGTTATCATCCTTCAGGGAGAAAACCTCTGGAACAGCACCAGCTTCATTTGTCCGAGCCCTGTGGTGGAAGCGGGTAGTGTCTTCAGCAGTAGGGTCTTTTCTTCAACAACACAGTAGCAATTGCCTGTATTGTTCCGGGTGTCTCTTGGACTCCCTTGATCAACAACTTGAAGGGATCAATCTATCCCTTGTCGGTCAATAGGGTTTTTGATAGTCTGTGGCTCTTGCTGGGGGATTATACTCTTCATGGGGGTAACTCCATTTTTATGTAAACTTATAGAATAATGGGTTTCCCTGTTTTTTTCTCCCCACACATCTTTAGTATTGTACAACAGTCTTCTCTGTCTCTTCCTCTGTACCTCCCTACCCTTTCCCAATTAATTATTATTCCCCCAATTATTAATTATTCCCCTTCCTAGCAGCCTGTTCTACTATCTTCCCTATTTTTAAGCATGTACTTTTAAAATGTATTCATTATCTCATTTCAAAACATATGTATTTAAGCTTAATTATACTTTTTTGTTTGTTTGTTTTGGTTTGTTTTTTTTGAGACAGGGTTTCTTCGTGTATTCTTGGTGCCTTTCCTGGATCTTGCACTGTAGACCAGGCTGGCCTCGAACTCACAGAGATCTGCCTGGTTCTGCCTCCCGAGCGCTGGGATTAAAGGTGTGTGTGCCACCGCCACCCAGCTCTAAATTATACTTCTAATTGCAGATCAATTTAATATTTTGAACTTTATTCTTATTTCAAAAAGTTGGTGTTGATACTGGCGTGGGTGTTGGTGTGGGGACTGGTGTGCATGTTGGTGACCAGGTGATGGTGAATGTTCCCAAACCTTCCCTATATTCTCCAAAGAGAAAGTTTTGGTGAACAGTAATGGGATTGGAGGTGTAGCTCAGTTAGTAGTGTGGACATTGGAGTAGGTACAGTTTATAGGTAAAGTTCACATCCCTGCCCAGGCAACAGTGGTGCACACAGTTAAAATGGGTCTTCCCACATCAGTGAACACAATCAAGAGAATCCCTTCCAGCCATCTTCAGAGGCTTGACCTAGACAATCCCTCCTGGGTATGCCTGGAGGCTTGGTTCTTTGCCCCCTAGGTGACTCTAGAGTCTGTCCAGTTAGCAGTTAACATTAATCATCATGGGGAGTGTGGAAACAAAAGTGATTTTTGGCCAAATGCCTGGTATTCCCCCTTTACCATCAAGCTCCAGAACTCCGGGAAATTGCACAGATGAGTCGTAATCTCTTGCTGGCCATCAGTTCAGAAGAAGGATATTAACTTGTTAGGATATTAGTTAGATCCAACTGTATTAGACTTTAGGAGTTCACAAGATTTTGTGAAAATGTGAGCAACATAATTTTTTTCCCTTCCATTCCTTCCTCTTCAAAAAAAAGAAAAAAAAAAAAAAAAAAGAAATTGCCGGGTGGTGGTTGCACACACCTATAATCCCAGTACTTGGGAGGCAGAGGCAGGTGGATCTCTGTGAGTTCAAGGCCAGCCTGGGCTACAGAGTGAGTTCCAGGAAAGGCGCAAAGCTACACAGAAAAACCTTGTCTTGAAAAAACCAAAGCAAAACAAAACAAAACAAAATGTCAAGGACCAAGATGTCAGGAACCAAACATGAACCATGGAAAGTACTAGCTAGGCCAGAGAACAAGTTATAAGCCCACTGCCCTTCCCCAGAGCAGTAACACCTGTTTACTAACCAGAGGCTCCCAAAGATAAGAACATTCCACAGTCAGGTGCCATGGCAACCGAAGGTAAAGAGCATTCCATGGTCAGGTAGCCTAGCAACAGAACAAATGACCTTAGCCGACATCTTGCAGTTGCACGACCTGCACGTCTCCCACGTCTTGTACGTCCCTTCCCCTTCCCTCCTTCCTGCCCCCTCCCCTCCTATGCTATATAAGCCTTGCGGAGAAAAATAAAATCTGCAGCTTGATCAGAATCCTGTCTTGCTGTCATTTTTCGTGTCCTCTGTTCCTTTCATTCGCTCCCACAGGTGGGTTGCCCCGTTGAAACCCCAATGGCCGGGGCAACCCCCCAAAAAAAAAACCAATTAATGTCTCTAATTCTAACGCTTGGGGACTAAAGCAGGAAGATGGCAAATTTGAGGATAGCCCGGGTTACACAGACTGTTTAAAAAAAAAATAGGTCCATTCATTTCTTCACTTGTTTTTTCCTTGGTTCATTCATTAAATCAGAAAGCCTGATAATGATTCTGAATGATTCTGAATTGTCCGTGAATTTGAGAAAGCAGGCTGCTCACAGGATAGTCAACACAAATGGGTCACAGCTCACCATTGCTGGCCACAAACATGCCTTGCCCTGCCTACAAATCGAGCTGTGGTCGGCAGAGAAATGACATTATTTCAGTATGAGGTGGATCCCATGAGCTTCTTAGTGTAATCAAGAAAGATTCCCTGGTTGTAGTAGTGCATACCTTAATCCCAGTGCTGGGGAGGCTGGGAGACAGGAGGATTGCTTCAAGTTCAAGGGCAGCCTTGGCGACGTGGTGATTTTCCCATGTTGAGGGTCTAATATGGTTAGATCTGATTTTCTGGTTCTCTGATTCTCACATTTGTGTGACAAACATTTTATTCATGAAGCATTCTCCCTATGTCTCAAGCAAGTGAGGTGTGAAACTTTGGTTTATATTTTGTGTTTCCACAATGGACAGGACCACATGAAATGCAATGGTAGAGAATATGAAGAGTGTCTGTGAGGAAGAACTAAGATGAGGACATTTACAATGACCTTAGGAATTGTGGAATTAAACTACACATGCTCTATGTCTATGTTTTCAGTCATGTCAATCAACAGATATAGGAACATATGTGTTTGCTATGTTTTGGAACAATGTTCTATCGAAAATTGGCCTTGAATTCCCTATATTGCAAAGAATGATCTTGAATGGGAAAATGTACTCAGGGGATGAAACATAAAATTCTGGGTAAAAACATAATAATAATAATAATAATAATAATAATAATAATAATAATAATTAGATGGGATAGTGGTGGTGTACACCTGTAATCACAGGACTTGGGAGGCAGAGGCACACAGATCTCTATGAGTTCAAGGCCAGCCTGGTCTATAAAATGAGTTCCAGGACAGCCAGGGCTATGCAGAGAAACCCTGTCTCAAAATAACCAAAACAAACAAACAAAACAAAACAAAATAAATAAAAAAAGAAAAAGAAAAAGAAAAAAATAGGTATATCAGTTGGAAAGCCTTTGAAGAACGCTCACATGTACTGCCTGGCAGCTGTTAGCTATACTGAGGTTCACAAGCTCCCTAATTGCCAGGTTCTTTGATGGGAATAAAGCCAGGTCTGTCCAAGGTATGGCAGGCTGGATTTGGTGTTCATGGGTCCTGAGCTTCTTTCTCATTTCAGAAGCTTCAGCAGAGCATTTTTTGTTTATCACCTGATGCTGTTTATTATACATGGGGGCAGGCATGATGATCTTAGTTTCCTGGAATAAGTTTTGTAGAATTAGTATCAACTTCCCCTTCAATGTTGATTAGAATTCATCTTTAATTCTATCTGAGTCTACAACGATTTTTCTGGAAATGTTTTGAATTGATTATATTTCTGTCTTGAGTAGAGGCCTACTTGAAGTAACTTACTTGTTCTGAATTGGTTGTGGTAGCTGTGGTGGGGCGGTGTTTTCCATTGTCTGTGAGATCCCATCTTGCCTGTAATACACATAACAAACACCATTTATCCTCTCCACCTGTCCACTGTGGAGTCACACGCCAGGGCCCTTCACTAGCTCTCTGGTGACTTCCATCTGTTCTTCTATTCTAGAAAGTCCCGCTGATGGTTTATCAGGTCCATGACCAAACCCTACCTGTTACACTTATCCAAGCCTTTTCTGTCTTTTTATAGCACAACTCTAATTGGTTTTCATTCTAGAATCTTCCCCTACTTTGTCTTCCTTAAACATACTCTTCTGCCCAGGCCCCAGGTCTGTGGCTGCAGAAGTTTCCAGGAGGGAGGACGTTGGACAGCTCTCCCAGCACTTGTCACCGGCCCAGCACTTGTCACCGGCCACCCATAGGCTCTGGAGAGACACACAGAAGCCTCCACTTGTGCATGTGTCCATTTTATTTTACAAAAGCCTGCGGTTGAAACTGTATCCAGGGGTCACAGAGGGGTCCGAACACACACTTTCTCCTTTGCTCCATTCACTGAAGAACTCCTTGGCAGTTTTCTGATGGAATGAGTAACTTGCTGTAATGAAGAAGAAAAGAGAAACTTACAATCAGGTCAAGAACCAGACCTGCTCCTGGGTTTCCACCTAAAGTTGCTTTCAAACACACACACAATAAAAATCAACCTACGGCAGGCATGGTTAATCCTTAGGGAACTGTCTAAGAACTGCAAAAGGGAGGTGTGTGCTTTGATTTAGTGTTTATGACCTGCATTTTGGGCAAACAGATTATAGCCAGGAAACAACTATAAAATCAGGTACATTCCTTTTTCTAAGTTTGAACTTTTTCTTCCTTTTGCTTATTTAAAGATGGGTAGGTTTTATGAAGCTCCATCCTCTTCCTTTTGCCCTCCAAATCCTGGGGTTACAGGTAAGTGTTTCCCGGTCAGCTCAGTTTAACTTTATTTCTTAGGGTAAAAGCCATGGCTTAGAGAAATAGGTAGAAGATCAGACTTCTCTTATGTGCATTAATACAGAGTTCACACGTGAGATGGCAATACAGCAGCGGTTCTCAACTTGTGGGTCAAAACTCCTGTGGGGGTTGAAAGACCCTTTCACAGAACTGAATATCAGCTACCCTGCAAATCAGATATTTACATTACGATTCCGAACAGTAGCAAAGTCACAGTTATGAATTAGCAACAAAATAGTTTTATGGCTGGGGGTCACTGCAACCTGAGGAACTGAATTAAAGGGTCACAGCATTAGGAAGGTTGGGAACCACTGCCCTAGACCCTGAGGTGGTCAATACTCTCATAGTGACCTGGTACACGGAGACCTCAACCCTAGGTACGCCAGGGCACCCAAAGAGACAGGCTCCAGGGAGTTCCTAGCAAGGGTAGCAGGCATGGTGCTCACAGACCTGGGAGTCTGGGCGGCACACTAGTATTAATAGCACGTCTTAGCTACTATTCAGAGTGTAATTTGCGTTCCAGTGAAAGTTTCAAGTTTTTATTTACTCATTTTCAGATAATGAATTTTGCTGACAGTCAACTTGTTTTTATCACAAAAGTAGAAACTCTAACACACACACACACACACACACACACACACACACACACACACACACACACACACACACACACACATGAATACCATCACATACATATTTAATAGTAGAAATTAAAATTTCAACTTAGAGAACTTTTTGCTACATGATTAAGTCATCCATCCATGCTTGAATACATATACACAATATCTTCATAGAAAAAATAAAATATCCTGCGTCTTAGCCTTAAAGAAAGTAAGAGATGCTTTGGCAAACGTCTAGACATGCATTTGGCAAATTTGAATTCAGGTCTATCACGGAATGGTAAGCCAACTCTGCCAGGCTGAGCCCTAACTGAGGTCGGTTCCTTTTGTTATGGTGAGTGTATAGTGACATCTTGTGGCCATTCCAAGAATTGCAACTGGACATTTTAAGGAGCGAAAGTTGATCAACAAGAGATGTATGAAGAGTAATTTCACTCGGAAGACAGGAGGGCATCACTCCTTCCAAGTCTCTCTCAGGGGTCTAATAGGTGGCCAGGAACCTCCTGGAAGTGTATGAAGTGTAGCCCATGATATGTGGAAGCTTCATACGGATCTCCAGATAAACACATCCAAGTCCTGGGCTGGGGAGAAAAACTGGGGACTGGTTGCTCCAGTACTGTATGCAGTTTATAGAGTTTGTGAGCAGGGTTTCGGCGACGTGTGATAGAGTGATAACTGATCCAACTGGTGGCTTTTTGGAGAAGCAACTTCAAAAAGCAGCACATTTTATGATCCCAAACACTTTTCCACTAAATTTGATCAACAGCCTAAACTCACCTGACTTTCCATAAACAGTAATGACAGGGGTCGGGGATTTAGCTCAGTGGTAGAGCACTTGCCTAGCAAGCGCAAGGCCTGGGGTTCGATCCTCAGCTTAAAAAAAAAAAAAAAAAAAACAGTACTGACAGACAGCCATACCACAGGAGGCCTGCTCATTGAGTGCCAGACTTTAGGAGCCTGTGTCTTGCGGGCCTCTGTTACAGTAGGCTCACGGGCAGCATGATGTAAGTCTGTGTTGGCCAGCTCTGGGATCTTCTTAGTTATCTGCCAGCATATTATTCCCCAAAAGAGGGGACAGTTCTGCCTTCTCCCCTTCCACTCCCTGGGCCCTCCAGCCATAACAATCAGTTGTATTCATTCTGCCTTCCCTGAGACAAACTGACCCAAAGTAATTCTTCCCTAAATGCACCAGCATCCTTTACCTCCCCAAGCTGCCGAGGGAATCAAGCCTGGTGTTGAATTCCTTCAGCAAACAGAGTACTAATTATACTTTGTCTTTGCCATACAATGAATCCACCCTTCTAGAACGGGAGCCCCGTGGCAGCTAGTGACATCACTAGTGTCACTGCCGACAGCCTACAGTTTCCAATCTTCTGGAAAGCAGGGTCCTCCCTGGGATCAATTTGTGTGGCACCTTCATCTGGGAAGGCTGGCAGTTTACCAGACAGCCATGCCTTCAGGAGGCATAATGGGTGCAGCCCACCAACTGAGTGTAAACATGTAACCTCTCTCTGAGACCAACTCCAGCTGGTAGGTGACGTGCTTCTGTGGCAGGCAGTGCTCACAGGAGGACACAAGGCTTTTCAAGAGGAACTGCAGCTTGGCCAACCATAAGTTAGGTATCTAGGTCACTTAGTCTTTGAACCTGGATTTCTCTATACCTCATTTACATCCATATTACTACTCACTTCCCTGTTCCAAAAGCAAACGGTTGGGCAGATTCTTGGGGCAGGCAGCCTAAAGCTTGAACTGGATTCTGAACTTATCTGGAAAGGCCCATCTCCTTTTTCTACAATTTTTTTTTTCTTTTGAGACAGGGTTTCTCTGTGCGGCTTTGGTGCCTGTCCTGGATCTCGCTCTGTAGACCAGGCTGGCCTCAAACTCAGAGAGATCTGCCTGGCTCTGCCTCCCGAGTGCTGTTTTTAAAGGATTTATTTTTTTATTAGTTTTTAAGTACCCATGCCTGTAAGCATGTGTGCATATGTGTGTGTGTGTGTGTGTGTGTGTGTGTGTTTAGGTATGTATACCTGAGTGCAGGTGTCTACAGAGGTCAAAAGTGTGTTCCCCTGGAATATGGGTTCTAGAATCTAAACTTGGGTCCTCTGCAAGAGTAGTATGTGCCCCTAACCACTGACCCATATCCAACCCCACCCCCCACTTTCTAATCTTACATCAGAACAGCCTGAACCCTTCTTTGTCCTCCTGGAGCTGGGGAGCCATAGTCAGAAATGAAACACTCCATGGCTTACCAGCGCATCTGCATTCTGACTGCAAATGGTCTTTTTCTCTCCTCATCAAGGAAAGAGATGGATTGTTCTAACTCAAGTTTGGGCTGAAAATAACAGACCTGTGGGCAATTACAATCAGCAATCGACCCCTTTACTAAATGTTTGCCTTTGGGCCAAGGGCAGTTTCCCTTACTGCCTAATTGATACAAACCACAAAGGAAGAATTTCAGGGATTCCACTCATATTTCCTGTATCAGAATAGCCCAGACACTATGTCAGCTCCTTTCTGCCACTGGATTGACAGTTCAGGAGACACTATTCTTGCTGGGAAAATTCCCAAAGTAACACTCGCTTGCTATAATGTCATTATTTTGACATTTCCCCACGCAGAGAGAGAACACCCCAGGGTGCAACTGCCTGACCAGAGCTGAAAGACCAGTCCTGGATAGTCTCACAAAAAAAGGTGCATCAGCAAGATGGAACTGGTTACCTTTACTGCTGGATCTTCTCTTAGAGAGGATGCTGGGCATCACAGAGCCAGGTGTATTACTGTGCCTGTGTCTGAAACTTAGAAGCAATAGCTGTGATGGACCCATGCTATGTCCCAGAGAAACGTCTACAGAGGAGGGGTTCAGTCTGTGCCATAGAGAGTAGCCTCGTTTATCTGTCTTAGAAATGATCATTTCCATTGCAACAAGTTTACACAAAGACCCCAGTGCCTTAAAATAAGCAGGGCACTGAGATATGAACAAAATCAAACTGTCACAGACTGCCTTCAGGTAACGGTCACCCACGTGACTCTGGGAGGGCCTATGAGAACACTCCCAGTCACCTAGTCAGTGAAGACATGCCCGAGACTGCTGTTGGTGCCACTGTGGTTTTACTGTGTAACACAGGCACTGATCCACTACATCAAGGATGGGTAGCTCGTTCCTTTCTCTTTACACAAACCATGCTTGAAAAGAATATGCCCTTATTTTCTATTTCTCTAAGAAAAAAGCTCATAAAGCTGATGCAGCCTAATGCACACTTGGTGTTCTAATTCATCATGACGTAGTCAGATGTCTGACTTGGGGACATGCCGTGGACTTTCCCTACCCTCCTGTCAATTCTGACCGCTAGACTTGAGAAATGCCCCAGCCCACTTTCCTTGGCAAAAAAATTATGCCCAGCCTTCATTTCCAGACTCACAAATCCACTCTGCCTCCAGATCAAACATCATTTGCCTTAGATTAAACTTGTTTATAGTTTCCTGATTTATAGGTCCCTAGAGCTTGAACTGAACATATAAGAAGGCAGCCCAAGGGAGAAAATGGGATAAGGTTATTTAAGACAAATACACGGAAGAAAGACATGATGTTCAAATGGATCTGATGGGTGCAGAGGATTGGGGGACTGGGGAAAAGCAATCGTGAAGGAGAACAAGTCTGGCGAAAAATAGTTTGTGTTTAGGACAGACCAAATTACAAGATGGGGATATATGTTGATTCTATCAAATTCTCCTTTTTCACCTATTGGCAATATTTTACCCAGTCTGTCAAAACACACTGATTGGTGATTGATTAAGGTAAGCCAATTTTTATTTACTAGATAAAAAACAATTGGCTCTGTAGCAAAGGGTGTGGCTCTCTGTAGTAAAGGGCGTGGCTCTCTGTAGCAAAGGGCGTGGCTCTCTGTAGTGAAGGGCGTGGCTCTCTGAAGTGAAGGGTGTGGCTCTCTGTAGTAAAGGGCGTGGCTCTCTGAAGTGAAGGGCGTGGCTCTCTGTAGTGAAGGGCGTGGCTCTCTGTAGTAAAGGGCGTGGCTCTCTGTAGTGAAGGGCGTGGCTCTCTGTAGTGAAGGGCGTGGCTCTCTGTAGTGAAGGGCGTGGCTCTCTGTAGTGAAGGGCGTGGCTCTCTGTAGTAGAGGGAAGGGCGTGGCTCTCTGTAGTAAAGGGCGTGGCTCTCTGAAGTAAAGGGCGTGGCTCTCTGTAGTGAAGGGCGTGGCTCTCTGTAGTAAAGGGCGTGGCTCTCTGTAGTAAAGGGCGTGGCTCTCCTCTTCTCATCCCTGTTCTGGGCAGCCGCTGAGATTCATAGCAATCTGGCTCTGTCGTTTTTCCTCTCAAATGCTAAATAAAAGTACTTTATGAATCCATTTCCAAATTCTCTTCTCAACTAAGAACCCATGAGAGCTGGGAGTTGCTTTAGGATGAACAACAGTGAAAAGCCGTGCTTGGCAGGAGAAACGGCAACTTTTAGCCTGTGTGTATGGGTGCTAACATCCTTTCCAATGATAACTGCTGTGTCTGCACGTGCCATGCTTGCAGCTTTAAATAGTCATGAGCTCGAACATGGCAAGTTTTCAAATCCTTCTGCTCTGCTTTTTCCTCTTCTGTTTCGCCAGCGGCATGGCTAAAGGAAGCTGGTAACAACCATGCCACAGTCGGAATGCTAAGCATAGTTACAACGTCCTCGGCCAAGCACGGTTTCTAAATCTCCCAGTGGGCCTGAAACATGTGTACTTAGATCTTTCATTTTTATTTATCCCGAAGTAATAGATACTCAGTGCCACTGAAAACATAATTAAGATCCCAGCTTATGGTTTCCGGGATTTCAATCCACTGTGGCAGAGAAGGCGTGGCAGCAGGAATTGCATAGCCCAGGCTGGCAGGAGCACAGAGTGGCCGATCACATTGAGGAGGTTGACCAGCAAGAAGAGAGTAGAACAGGTGGGAACCAGGACTGGGTTGTAACTTTCAAGGCTCAATCATACTACTCCTAGACAGGCATCATCTCCCAGTGACTCCACGGCCCATTAAATTGCATCACCAGCTGGGATTAAGCATCCAAACAAAAGGAAATGCATATGGAAATGGATATATATCTATAAGAAAAAAAAAAAAAAAACATTGCTTTTCCCTCTGCTTATTAACTATGCAGAGGCACTGAGCATGTTATCTGTAGGATAAACAATCCCCTCAATAGAATCCAACATTAGGCATTCCTTTTGAATCTGTTTTTTCTTTTTCTCCATAAAGAATCATGGGAGCCTACCAAGGTTACTACTACTACTATTTCTTCTTCTTCTTCTTCTTCTTCTTCTTCTTCTTCTTCTTCTTCTTCTTCTTCTTCTTCTTCTTCTTTCTTCTCCTTCTCCTCTTCCTCCTCCTCCTCCTCCTTCTTCATTTCCCCTCTTCCTTTTCTTATTCTTCTTTCCTTCTTCTAGTGAGTATGGCCTACTTCTACATAAGCAATATAGATAAATGTGTACAACTGAAAATATCTTAATAAAATGAACCATTAACAACTTTCAGAGGAAACCACACTTGATACCATATTTACAACTACTATGGGTTAAATGCCCCATGAAAATCCATGTTCAAATGCAGCCCCCACTGTGAGGTACTAAGAAGATGGACAAGATAAAACCTTTGAGAAGTGATTAGGTTGTGAATGGATCAACCCACCTACAGATTCATAGATTAGCAGGTTACTGAGCTCCCTTACAAAAGCCACTGTGGTGTGTCTCTTGGATGTACCTCTCCTTGCCATGTGATGCACTTGGTCACATCAGGGGATTTTAGGGAACTGCCCTAACAGGAAGGACCTAATCTGGTGCAGCATCTCAAACATTAGCCTCCCAGCCTCCCAAACATTGAACTGGTCCAAATTTCATTCTTTATGAATAACACATCCTATGATAGTAAGTAATTGTCAAGGAAACTCACCAACGAAAGACCAGAAACTGCAACTGACCCCCTCTCCAGTGGAGAAGCTTCCATGAGTATGGAGATCCCATAGTCCACTGTCCTTTGCTATAGGTGATATTCAAATGGGTTCTAGTTTTAAGAATGTAGTAGAAAAGTAAGAATGGCAATGGGGGCTGGGGATTTAGCTCAGTGGTAGAGTGCTTGCCTAGCAAGCGCAAGGCCCTGGGTTCGATCCTCAGCTCCATTTAAAAAAAAAAAAAAGAATAGCAATAGACCATTGACCAGCAGTCACCCTTTAGAACACGGTATAGGAAAGCTGGTTTACTGAGAATTAGCAAAAAGGCAGCAGCCTAGACAGCAGCTAGTTTCTGTAGTGGGATACCATGGACTACTGGGACAAGTATGTCTCTATTTGGTTGTCCTATTGCAGTTATGGTGAGTTCCTTGGTATGCAAGCAATGTGTACCATGCAAAGGAGTACATCTAAAATGGGCCAGCGGCAGTTCTGGAAGGTTAGCCTGAGTGGCTGTGCATATGACTGCCAACTGTACGGACTCTGCCAAGTAATTATGAGCCATGGAAATCAGAGTCATCTAATGTGGGCAGTCCTGGTCAATGGGTCTGCTCAGGGGATCCCAGCACTCTTGCTCTGGTAGTTTAGGAATCCTGGACCACACTTTTGAAGACTCCCTCGTGACTCTCTTTTCTGGCCTCTTGCTGATGGTCATTCCCTCCATGGTTAAAATAACAGTAAAAGGTCAAAGACACTCGTGCACTTGGGCATATCAGTCTCTTACCATTGGTGGGTGAAATGCCTGCCTGTCCAGAGAAGCACAAACTAAAAAAGCAAGCATGAACATGAGGAGCAGCATGTCATTTCAGAAACAAGGTTTTGATTAGCATTTGAGGCAAATATGGATGGATTATGAAATTAAAAGTAATCTATGAATGGGAGTTTTAATATAATGCCTTGAAGTTCAGCTCTCTTCCATGGGTTAGACACAGCTGGAGGGAAAATTACAGCGACACACAGATTTTAGTCTTGTCTGGCAGATGAAGTTCCCAGTGCAGCCTGGGATACAACTAGAAAAAGATCTAGGACACTTAAGTACTGAGAAAGAAAATTGTAAGAATTCAACTTATATTGGGACAAAAAAAAAAGTTCATATTTAGGAATGAAATAATAAATGTTAGAGAACATAAACCACTAAAATGCAGTTCCATTTAACAAAAATGGGTTATAATTACCCTTCATATTTAGTTTTCTCTCTGAGGCATGATTTTCCTTTCATTTCTCTTCATGATCCCAATGATGAAAGTTATGATAAAAGGCAGAAAAATGAAGAAACTCAGGATCAGCCAGCTGTCCTGATGCTTGCTGAAGTATTTTGTGCCCAAATACATGTCTGGAAAAGAGAAACCAGGAAGGACAGGTTGATCTGAAACCTAGACAAGCTCCTTCATTTTTTTTTTTTACACTTTAATCCTATGCATGCATAATGTGATTATTACTTTGGCAAACCACAAGGAACTAGCCTGGGGAAAATAACAGAACACTTCCAAAGCACACAACACATCTTCCATACGTCTTTTCTGCATGTTTATTTAAATGTTCTGGTACTGTCTACTTGCTTGGAGTGATGTTTGTCTCATGCGGTTCATTGGTAACATCAATCATTCAAAAGATGCCATTGACCAACCTCCCTATATCCTAGGGCTTTACACTTTCTGGAATGGAGGACAGGACCACTGTGCCCACAGCAGAGCATCTGCAGATGACAACACACTGTGTATTTCAAACGTGGCAAGGAAGGACACTGAGGGTTTCCTTCGCAGTCACAAGTGCTGGAAAAATCAGGTCTGCTCAACCTGACTCAAATTTTATATATAACTTAATAGTAATTTTTATTTAAATATGTTAAAAATCACAATGTTGACAGAGTGAAGTGGAAATTCAAGAGAAAACTTGTTATAAAAACTTTTATCCACTGCCTTGCTAAATAAGTTTCACTTCTTAGATGAACACATTTTTATCAAATTGTATTTTTCTATGTGGTGTTAACACTTTATGGATACAAAACCTCCTCTTTTTACCTTCACCATATCACACTGGGGGAAAAATTGAAGAAGATATTAGAAGATAGACTACCTATGCTCATGGACTGATAGGTTTAATATTGTGTAAATGGCCAACCTACCAAAAGAAATCTACAGATTCAACATGATCCACAGCCAAATCCCAATGCAATTCTTCATAGAACTTGGAAAAAAATTAAATCTCACATGGAAACACAAAAGACCTAGTATAGCCAAAATAATCCTAAACAATAAAAAAAAAAATCTGCTGAAGGTATTATCATCCTCGATTTCAAGTTATGCTACAGAGCTATAGTAATAGAAACAGTATGGCACTGGCACAAAAACAAACATGTTGATAATGGAATAGAACTGAAAACCCACATGCTAGCCTGAACTGCTACAGGCACCTGAGCCTTTACAAAGAGACCAGAAATATACTTTGGGTAAAAGACCATGTATAATAATGGTGCTAGTCCAACTAGCTAACTACAAGAATGAAACTAGATCCTCATGTCTCACTCTGCAAAAATAAATAAATAAATAAATAAACAAACAAAGAAACTCAAAATTTTCCACATGAGACCTTATACCATGGATCTGATAGAAGAAAAAACAGGGAATAGGCTTGAACTCACTGGCACAAGAAAGGACTTCTTGAACAGAAGCTCGGAGATGCAAACATTAAGACCAACAGTTGACAGGTGGGACTTCATGAAACTAAGAAGTCTCTGAACAGCAAAGAATGTGATCTTTTGAGTGAAGAGGCAGTCCACAGAATGGGACAATCTTTATTAGACATATGTCAAATAGAGGGCTAGTGTCTAGGATATACAGAGAAACAACAACCAACAAACAAATAGGAAACCCCAAACCCCCTGAACATCAAGAGCAACAACACACAAATAACAATTAAAACCCCAACAACAACAAAAACAATGAAATTAAAGAGTAGAGCATGGAACCAAACAGATTTCTCAAAGATTAAACACAAATGGCTAAGGAACATTTTATAAAATGTTCAACATCCGTAGCTATTGGGGAAATATAAGTTAAAACTACTTTGTGATTTCGTATTATCCCAGTCAAAATGGCTAAGAAAACAACAACAACAACAAAAAACCCTCAAACAAATGGTGACAAATGTGATGTGGATGTAGGGGGAATATTTATTCACTCTTGGTGTAAGGGCAAAGTTATGTGGCCACTATGGAAATCAGCCAGCTCTGCCACTCTTGGGCATCTACCCAATGACTCTATATCTTATTATAGATACCTGATCATCCATATTCATTATTACTCTGTTCATAATATCTAGCAAATGGAAATAGCCTAAATGCCCACTCACTGGTGTATGGATAATGAAAATGTGGCACATTTACACAATGGAATATTATCCAGATGTCAAGAAAAATGAAATCCACAGGTTAGTGGATGGAACTGGAACAAATCATTCTGAGTGAGGTAACCCCAGTCCAGAAAGACAAACTTTAGAGTTTCCCCCCATTTGTGGGTAATAGCTTTGGGTCTTCAGATATGGGTATTTCATGTGGAATAGCCACAGAGGTCAGAAAATTAGTAAAGGGACATGGGAGGAGGGTCTTTTAAAGGAGAGGAGATAAAACAGAGGTGTAATGGGTTAAAAGGGAATAACTCAACAAGAAGGATTACAGTGGGGTAGGGAGTTGGGGGAGGGGAAATACAGGGATAGACAGCCAGGACAAAGGACATTTGTAAAAAGTCATATGGAAATCTACTACTATAGTAGCTTCCTAGAACATATACATACACACAGAACAAAACTTTCACAGATTTATGCAGTAACAGGGTGACAAAGCACCCACAAGACACTGGAGGCTAGCGAAAGTCCAGTATCAGGAAGACCAGTATCATCAGGAAGACCAGTATCAGCAATGGGTTACCACTTTTGGAGTTTTGGGCCAATGATGTCTCACAGCTCCAACAAACATTAGAGGTTCTAGCCAAGACTCTTTATTACCCCCTAGAATGAGATGGTGAGACCCTATTGTTGAAGACACCACACACTTTAATAATAGGACATAAACGTATCATTCTGTCACTACCTAGATGCTTCATGTCTACTGGATGGCTTTCACAGTGCTGGAGAGTGCTGTGTAGACTACTGGAGAAGTCATCACAAGTCGGCCCCACCTGTGAACTATGAACGCTACAGCAATGACTGGCCTGACAAGAAACTGTGCCTGGAAATGTCATAGGCCCTCGAGAAAAACCCACCACTATTGGGATTTAAAAAAAGAGAGAACCCAAAGTTAGATGGGTAGGAAGCAGGTGGATCTAGGAAGAGCTGAGGGAAAGTAGTGAATATGGTCAAACACATTGCTCAAAATCTTCAAGGAACTAAACACTGAGAAATATCTTAAATATTTTTATTATTTGTTAAACATATTTTATTATTCTGCCACATCTAGATAATATTAAACTGATTCTTAGCCATCATTCCCATAGATTTGGTATATCCTTCAAGCTTCATCAGAAAAGCTTCTTTTTGCAGTAGATGATGGTTAACAGAGACCCATACATGGTCAAGATGCAAACACAAGAGATGACAGAATGTTCATCCACCAGTGAGACAGCCACATCACACCCCTCCCAACAGGGCTCAACGTTCATTGCAGAAGAATGGGTAGAATGATGATGAGACCCGGAGGTGGTGGGTGACTACAGGGAAGTGTCACTTTCCAGACACAATAGGACAAATATGCACTCAAGAGATGTTGATAGCACGTACAAGACCTGTGCCAACTCAAGCCAGAAAAACACCTGGCATGGAGAAAGGAGGGGGCACAAAGTACCACCCATAATGGAGCAGCAGTTGGCTGCTGGGACAGGGAGAGTTGGATTTCTTTCGTTATGTAAGTCCTGGTACATTGACCATGCTCTAGTGGAAGAGTACACATCCAGGAGTATATGGCTAGCGAAAATCATACTTCTGACAGAAAAGGACCCAAACTTGGGTAGATTGGGAAGAGAGTGTGGATCTAGAAAGAGCCAAGGGAGGGTAGTAAATATGACCAAAATATAAATTATTCAAAATCTTTGAGGAACTAATGAGAAATATGAAATAAAAATTCAGTTCTGAGAATTTCCAACAACAAAATTCTTTACATTTCTGTAGCATAAAGTTTTTTTTTCTTCAGTGTTCTCCTAAAGACATAGTTGTGGTGCCATGGACAGTATTCCAAACATTTGAGTCATCCTCATTGTCTTCTGCCCCTTCCTTTAGTCTGGAGCCATAAACATAATATTTTCTGTAGTGTACTTTCCTGATTGGATGGTGGTGTTAACAGAACTGGCTGAAGGGAGATAATATCCGTTAAGGGAGGAAATCTGTAGGCTCACACTCTAGTTATTCCAAATATTTCCCATGGCTAAAAGACTGGGTCTCTTTGGTTGATGCATCATTTGAAAATTTTAGCTATTCTCTTCCCTTTACTTCCTTTCATCCGATATTCCATCACATTTACAGGAATGTTGAAACTGTCTCACCAATTACCCATAGGCCTGTACTCTTCTCCCAATTACCCATAGGCCTATACTCTTCTCCCAATTACCCATAGGCCTATACTCTTCTCCCAATTACCCATAGGCCTATACTCTTCTCCCAATTACCCATAGGCCTGTACTCTTCTCCCAATTACCCATAGGCCTGCACTCTTTTCCCAATTACCCATAGGCCTGTACTCTTTTCCCAATTACCCATAGGCCTGTACTCTTTTCCCAATTACCCATAAGCCTATACTCTTTTCCCAATTACCCATAGGCCTATACTCTTCTCCCAATTACCCATAAGCCTATACTCTTCTCCCAATTACCCATAGGCCTGCACTCTTTTCCCAATTACCCATAGGCCTATACTCTTTTCCCAGTTACCCATAGGACTGTATTCTTCTCCCAATTACCCATAGGCCTATACTCTTCTCCCAATTACCCATAGGCCTGTACTCTTTTCTAAGTTACCCATAAGCCTATACTCTTCTCCCAATTACCCATAGGCCTATACTCTTCTCCCAATTACCCATAGGCCTATACTCTTTTCCCAATTACCCATAGGCCTATACTCTTCTCCCAATTACCCATAGGCCTGTACTCTTCTCCCAATTACCCATAGGCCTGCACTCTTTTCCCAATTACCCATAGGCCTGTACTCTTTTCCCAATTACCCATAGGCCTATACTCTTCTCCCAATTATCCATAGGCCTATACTCTTCTCCCAATTACCCATAAGCCTATACTCTTCTCCCAATTACCCATAGGCCTATACTTGTCTCCCAATTATCCATAGGCCTATGTAGCAAGAATCTTAGAAAGTTCTTATTAATAAAATCAAACCTGATGCCAGTTATTGGGGTGAATGCTGGAAGATCAGAGAAGCAGAACAAGCCACAGAAGCCTCACCTTGCCAGTTCCTCAGCTGATCCTGTTTCCTCAGACTGGAAACTTCTGTGTCCTCGTCTGAATGGGTCTCAGCTGAACTGTTGCTAAAAGCCTAAAAGCTTAACCAGCCAAATGCTTAACCAGCCAAACACCTCTAGTTTCTGGTCTTCACACCTTATATACCTTTCTGCTTTCTGCCATCACTCCCTGGGATTAAAGGTGTGAGTCACCATGTTTGGCTGTATCCTTGAACAGATGGATTTCTGCCTCTGGAATGCTAGGATTAAAGGAGTGTGTTACCACTGCCTATCCTCTATGTTTAATATTGTGGCTGTTCTGCCTCTGACCCCAAATAAGTGTATTAGGGTGCACAATATTTTGGGGAACACAATATCACCACAGGCCTATACTGTCTATACTCTTCTCCCAAATACTCATAGGCCTATACTATTTTTTGATAAATATTTCATGCAGTTTTCTGGTATTATTCTGCCGTGACTAAACACAAGAATCTAATATTCTGTTTTGTTTCGCCTTTGTTTTTAGACACAGTTTCACAAGGAACCCCAGGTGGGCCTCACACTTGGAGCAGTCTTCCTGCTCCAGCCTCTCAAGTGCTGGGATCTCAGGCGGGAGAAATCACGGCTGGCTTCAACCACTCCTTTGTTTAGTGTATGTTTTCATACTGGTGCTCATCTCAGACACTATGTTTCTAAAATACCATGGCTTTCTGAAGTTACACACAGTGTTCTCACCTCACTTTTATCACCCCACTGATTGCTGTGGTCATCTACCTAAGTATAAAGTATGGGTTATGAACCCTTCATGTCCTTAGTGAATTACAAACAGCATTGTCCCCAATATATATATGCTTTCGCATGAATTCCACAGATAGCCAAACTACTTGTTGTTAGTCAATTTCGTTTTCTTTGAGATGCTGTCTGGCTAGTTTATTCTCAACTTGACACAAGTTAGAGTTATTTTGAAAGGGGAAGTCTCAGCTGATAAAAATGCCTCCACAATGAGTCTGTAGTGCATTTTCTTAATTAGTGACTGATGTGGGAGGGCCCAGCCCATCCTGGGTGGTGCAACCCCCAGGCAGGTGGTACTCCTGGGGTTTAACAGAAAGGAAGCTGAGCAAGCCGTGGGGAGCAAGCCAGTAAGCAGCACCCCCCCCCCCTGCCATGGCCCCTGCATCAGCTCCTGCCTCCAGGTTCCTGCCCAGTTTGAGTTCCTGACCTGACTTCCCTCGTAGAAGAGTATGATCTGAGACCTGTAAGATGAAATACACCTTTCCTCTCAACATTGCTTTGGGTCCATGGTGTCTTGTCACAGCAGTAGAAACCCTAACACAGACAGGGTCTTTCATGTTAGCCCAGGCTAACCCCAAACTTGTAGTACTCCTCTTGCTTCAGATTCCTGTGTTGAGATTACAGGCATGTGCCATCACACCCAGCTCTCACTAGACAAATTAAACAGATTATATCCGTGCTCTGTTCGACCCTTGACTTCCTTGTAAAAATGTGTACAGAATCCTTGGACCCCTTGTTGCATGTGTTAGGTATTAATTCACAACCATGTTTCAGTCCCTGCCACTTTCAAATACTTGATATCTGAAATAATTTAGCCATTGTCCATTTATATATCTACTTCAGGCCAATAAAGCTAACACCATTGCTTGTTGGGTAATATACTTTCATTACGAAACTTCTATGTCATTGATTATGTGGACTTTCTGAAACATGGATCTCAATGTTATTTCTTCTCCAAATACCTGATGGCATGCTCATGGAGGGGAGTATATGAAGGGATGAATGACTGAACCAGCGAGTAGCTTATGATACGGCTTTTATTCACCATAGGAAGGAGGGAAAATATCAGCATGTATTTAGAATGTGACTTACTATTATTTCCTGGTAGGAACACATATTGTGCTGCATATTTTTCTAAGTTTCACCCAGAATGAACAGAGTATCACAGAGTTGCTTTTCAACAATTTTCTGCTTTAATAATATGAAGTATGAACCATGTATGTGCTTTTCATTATTCTATATATGACTTTTAAAATTTTACTTAGTGACATTTATTGAAACTTAAGAGAACCATTCTGTTTTAGTTGACCTCACTAAGTTGGTTAGAGTTGACGCCCTCTGAAAAAACTCATTACAAATAGGGCACCAAATTAACTTATTTGTAACTGGCCCGGGAAAGAATTGACAAAGATGTCTGTCTTCAATTAATAACACAGACAACAACATACTACTCAGCTATGGGGGTTTCTTTGTACTGACCAGCTCTGATAATGTTTCCATCGTCGATGCTGCCTCCTGGTGATCCAATCTGTAAGTTACAGTCTGGAGGCCTGTAGTCAGGAAAGCATTGGCAATTACCAAAGTTATTACATATCTAAAACAGAAAAACACGCAGTCATTTTGAATCATCTTAGTAAGTAATTCTGATATACGTGACTGAAATACATAGAATATTTTTAAGGTTTTTGTGGTCATACAATTTGAGAAATGTGTTAAAAAAGTTAAAACGTTGGCAGCATAATCAAAGGGCAAAAATGACCACAATGTGAAAATATATTCTAATTCCTATTGTCTGTCTTTAATTAGTGATTTTTCCTCTCCAATGATCTTCTAAAAAGAGGATGCAATAAAGTTACGACCTGCCAGTCTGTGTATTTTTATTTTGTTTTGCTTTTTTGCTGTGATAAACTCCATGACCAAGCTTGGGAAGGAGAGGGTTTATTCTGGCTTACACTTGCAGCTAACAGTTCATCACTATCGGCAGGAGCTCAAGGCTGGAACCTAGACTGAGGTAGGGACTGAAGCAGAGGCCACTGCTTACTGGCTTGTTCCCTGGCGGCTTCCTCAGTTACTTGTCTTACCCAACGCAGGGCCACCTGCCCAGAGGATGGCACCGCCCACAGTGGGCAGAGCCCTACACATCAATCATTAGTCAAGAACATGCACCACTGAATTGTCTATAGGACAGTCTGATGGAGGGGTTTTCTCCATTCAGGTTCCCTCTTCCCAGACAACTCAAGGAGTTGACAGACAAACAAACAACAAAACAAAAGAAAAAAACAAAAACCAACCAACCAGCACATGATCTTTATGTGCATAGAGATGAATAATTTTCACAAATACTGTCTTTACAAAAGATGTTTATTGTTTTTAATTGCATGAGAGTATTTGCACATAAATGTAGGTGTCTATGACGACCAGAGCTTTTGGAGTCCCTCTCCTGGAGCTTGAGTTACAGGACGTTTTGAGTCATTCAACATGACTGAGGAACTGAACTGGGGTCCTCTACGAGAGCAACAAGTCTTCCCTGCTGAGTCGGCTCCCTGGCCTCTAAATATTAGCTTTAAAAAAAAGATTTCATTTTAAAGTATCTTTTATTATGACAAAATCCTAGCCATACTTTAAAAGGAGGGTTTTTTTTTGTATGTGTTTTTCTTTTTAAAAAATTAATTTTTTTCATACAATATATTTTGATTATATTTATTCCCTCCCTTCAACCCTCTCAGATCTTACCCAAGCAACTTCATGCTCTCTCTCCCCCTCCCCTTCTCTCAAAATAAAAAAATCAAAACAAACAAGAAAACAATAAGAGAAAAATGCCAAAACAAAAAAGCCCACCCCACCCTGACAAAACCCAGAATTTGGAGTTTGTTTTGTGTTGGCCAACTACTTAGAGCCTGCCTGGTGGTATAGTCGATATATCCATTGTCACTCGGTTGAAGAAAACAGATTTTCCCTTTGCCAGCAGGGATTAATTGCAGAGAGCTTCTTGGTTAGGGGTGGGGCCCTGTGTTCACCTCCCCCTCTCGGTGCTGGGACCTATCTGGTTTGAGCCTGTGCTGAGAGCTTCTACATGCACTGGTCCTCTTCTGTCTGGAAAATCCCTTCCCTTGGAGTCAGCCACCACCTCTAGTCTTATGGTCTTTCTGCTTCCTCTTCCTCAGAGATCCCTGAGCCTTAGGGGAGGGTTTGATGACATCCTATTTAGTACTGAGTGCTCCAAAGTCTTCCCCTCTCTGCATATTGACACTTGAGGGTCACTGTGTTAATTTACATCTTCTGCAAGAAAAAGCTTCTCTGATAAGGGTTGAGGGAGGGACTGATCTCTGGGTATATCATTACCTCATTGGGAATCCTTTTGTTATTGCTATGTTCATTTAGCAGAAGAATAATAGTAGTTCTTCCCCTAGGCCCATGACTTATCTAGGTTCTTGGCTACTTTTGTCAGAGATGGGTTCCATCTCATGGAGTGGGCCTTAAATCCAATCAGAAAGTGGTTGGTTACTCCCATAATGTTTGTGCTGCTATTGTACCAGTATAGCATTTCACGCAGGCAGGTCATTGTTGTAGGTCACAGGGTTTGTGTCTGGGCAAATTGATGATTCCCTTTCTCCTCCAGCATGCAGAGTACCTTCCAGCAACATGAATGATAGTCTCTAGGGGTGATGTTTCTAGTTGGGCACCATCTTGACTTCTCCATGTTTGATGACATACATGTTATTTTCAGTAATAAGGCCTTACTATCAGGTTGTGAAGAGAAGTCAATGGACCTGGCAATAGCTTGTGATGTTTCGGGTGTTCATGTGATCCCTACGGCCAATGACTCAACAAGAGGTAACTCATTCCTGGCACTGGACATTTTACTTGGTCGCATAAGTTGTCTAATTGGGACATTCTGTTCCCCACTATATGCTGAGGAAAACTTAAATGTTCAACATCTGTAGTCATTAGGGAAATTCAAATTAAAACTACTTTGAGATTTTATCTTACCCCATTCAGAATGACCAAGATCAATAAAACCAATTACAGCTCATGCTGGTAAGGATGTGGAGAAAGAAGAGTTACTCATTGCTGGAAGGAGTACAAATTGGCATAGCCACTCTGAAAATCAACATGGAGATTCCATAGGAGCTGAGGATTAGTCTATCTCAAGATCCAGCTATACCACTCTTGCGAATAGACGCAAAGGACTCTACATCCTAAGACAAAGATACTTGCTTAACCATGTCCATTGCTTCTCTTCGTATAATAGCTAGAGATTGGAAACAGCCTAGATACCATTGACCGATGAGTAGATAATGAAGATGTGGTGCATCTACACAGTGGAATATTATCCAGCTGTTAAAATTGAAATTATGAGAGTTGAGGGTAAATGGATAGAGTGAGGCAACCCAGACCCCCCAAAAAACAAACAGTGCATATTTTCTCTTATATATGCATACTATGATCCAAATAGCCATGGATGTTAGGTATCTAGTAAGGAACCAGGGGGAGGAAAGACTCTCATAAGGAAATGGAAATAGAATATAGAGTTAAAGAGAGAAAAGGGAGAAAGAATAGTAGAAGGATTAAGTAGAGAGGGGATGGGAGAACAGGCTAAATGTGGGACTATGGGAAAGAACAACACTAAAGGCCTTCTTTAAAAAACATATGAAAACCTACTATTGTAGGAGCTTCCTAAAAGTGTGTGTGTGCACGCATGTCTGTGTGTGTGTAGGTGAGTGTGTGTGTGTAAGTGAGTGTGTATGTGTGTGTGCATGTGTGTTTGTAGGTGACACATGTAGGTGAGTGTGGAGCTTGTAGACGTCAGAGGAGGGTGTTGGATGCCCTACAGCTGGAGTTACAGGACGCTGTGAACCACCCACTGTGGGTGTTGAGAATTGAACTCAGATCCTCTGGAAGAGCAGCAAGCATTTGCAACTGCTGAGCCTCCTCTCCAGACCTCACAAATACCGTCTTACTTCTTTAGTATGGAAACATCCACTGTCCCCATGAATTGACATGGATACTTTAATTTCCTATCCTGGCCCTCTCTCAACAATTGATTGACAATCTGTATGTCATTAATTTTTTTTCCAAAATAAAACAGAAGCTGAAGAAAATACTAAGGGTTGGGGATTTAGCTCAGTGGTAGAGGCCTAGCAAGCACAAGGCCCTGGGTTCAATCCTCAGCTCAAAAAAAAAAAAAAAAAAAAAGAAAAAGAAAAAAGAAAAAAGAAAGAAAGAAAATACTAATCATGAATGGTAAGATATGGTGGCATATTCTGGTAACCCCAGCACTCAGAGAAGAATGAGCCAGAGGGTAACCAGGCTGCATAGTGAGGCCTTGCCTCAAAACGTGGGACTGCTTTGCATTGCTACTTTATGTTATGTTCTCTTCATGTTATTGACCCTCTTTTATTCTAGTGTCTCAATATTTAATTTTGAAATTAAACACGTGTATATTTTGCAAAGTTAAAGTGATGAAGCTGTTAGAAAATACGGAGTTGTGGATCCTTAGCTAATAATTCACTCCCTCGGCCTATTGCTGAGCAGTTTAGCTGGTTGTGGCACATGCTTGTGATCTCAGCACTCAGGAGTCTGAAGCAGGAGGACTGTGAGTACACTCAAGGACTGCCTGAGCTGTGTAGTGAGACCGTGTCCTCCCCCACAAATACCAAGAGGTTTGTGTGCTTCATTTATCCCAGCATATTTCCATACACATTTGTAACTCCATATATCCAAAGCCACTGTCTTAGGGTTACTGTTGCTGTGATGAAGCACCATGACCAAAAGCAACTTGTGAGAAGCCAAGGCATGAAAATCTAATAGGGCAGGAACCCGGAGACAGGACCATATGCGAAAGTCATGGAGGGATGCTGCTTACTGGCTTGCTCCTCCTGGCTTGCTCAGGCTGCTTTCTTATACACCACAGCACCACCAGCCCTGGAGGTCCTCCCACATCCACCCTTAATTAAGAAAATGACCTACAGGCTTGTACAGAGCCCAATCTTATAGAAGCATTTTGTCAGTTGAGGTTCCTTCCTCTCGGATGACTCTAGCTTATGCCAAGTTGACATAAAACCTGGTTGACAGCCACTGACATGTATTCCTACATTTTTGTCAAATTATGCCAACAATATTCCTTGAACTCATTCACATACTTGTAGGTATAATTGTACAGAACTGGCATATTTTTTTTAATTTACACTCAATTTTGCCCAATCTTATATAAGTATACTACAGGATTATCTTTCACATTTACAGTTATTCTGATAAATATTTTTAAAATCCACTAAAGCTTTAACGTATTTTTCCTGCATCTCAAAAGAAATGTCAATAAAGTGAGTTTGAATTACAGTCTTGGATTCCACAAAGTAAGTGTGTGTGTGTGTGTGTGTGTGTGTGTGTGCGCGCGCGTGTGTGTTGCTTGCTCTCATTGAGGCTGGAGGAAGACATCCAGTGTCTTGCTTTACCATGCTCTGCCATATCCACTTCAGAGAGGATCTCTCACTGCATTTGCATTTTGCCATTTTTCAGCTAGGCTGGCTAGCCAGCCATCTCAAGGGATCCTCTTATCCTGACCCTTCATCACAGGGGTGAGAGCTGTGTAAGCCTGCCTTTTTTTTTTTTTTTTTTTTCCTTTTGTGGGTGCTGGAAACCTGTCCTCAGATCCTTATGCTTGTACGGAAAACATTCTCATCCACTGTATCCACTGTTGTGCAGCAGTTTTCTCTGACTCTGAGATTTAAACCCTTCACTCCCGGGGAAAGTTTATTAAGACAGAGGGTGTCTTTAAAGGGAGGTGAAGCATCAGCATGTTCACAAAGGAGATGCAACATTCCATCCTACAGGGAATCTCCTTAAATTGAGGAAATAAACAACTCAAAGGCTTGAGGAAGTCACTGAAGTTGGACAGACCCACTAGATCCCCCCTCCCCCATAGTATAGAAGCAGTAAGTATTGCTGAGAGACATTTTCCAACCATCCAACCTACCCAGAAGAGACAGAGACCAGCCAAGATGCCTGGAAGAGATTCAGACCAACTGAGGTACCTGGAAAGGACACTCTCAACCTGTTGTGTTGCCTGCAGGCTGTGCAGTGTGCTCCAGGTTCTCAACTTTGTGAGCTGTAACCCATACTAGGGTAAACTTTGGTGACAGAACTGTCCTGAGTCATTTCTGTCCCCATAAGTAACTCCCCAGCCATATTCCTACAAGTTACCCCAATAAAACCCATTGATTCACCAAGTTGGATTTTAGTGATATCCTGGCTGGTGATATCATACTTTCTGTAGGTGAGATAAACAGACATTATTTATATCTCCCCAGTAATAATATCACACAACACCCACTAGGTCATCTCCTCACCCCCACCCCCACTACACTACAAAGTAGGTTTTAAATTGATGTATGTATACATCTATTGTTCACTGTCTGGTGCATAAACAATAAGTATGTGAGTGCATAGTTTGGAAAGTAGGAAATTTAGGCTTATACAATCATTGATAGCACTTGGTGAATTAGTTTATACTTCTTATCATTGTATTTTTAGTAACCTTGAGAAAGTCAGCTAGAGCAGACCTGTAGCAGGAATCTTAACAGGTCTTATTAATAAAATCAAACCTGAAGCCAGGTATTAGGGTGAATGCTGGAAGATCAGAGAAGCAGAACAAGCCACAGCTTCCTCACCTCGCCAATTCCTCAGCTGATCTTGTTTCCTCAGACTGGAAGCTTCTGCGTCCTCATCCAAATAGATCTCAGCTGAACTGCTGCTCAAAAGCCTGAATGCTAAACCAGGCTCTAGTTCCTGGTCCTCATACCTTTTATACCTTTCTGCTTTCTGCCATCACTTCCTGGGATTAAAGGTGTGAATCACCATGCCTGGCTGTTTCCAGTGTGTCTTTAAACTCAGATATCCGAAGGGATCTCTGCCTCCAGAATACTGGGATTAAAGGTGTGTGTGCCACCATTTTCTGGCCTCTGTATCCAGTGGCTGTTCTGTTCTCTGACCCCAGATAAGTTTATTAGGTTGCACAATATTTTGGGGAACACAATATCACCACACAGACCAATACTAAATGTTCTACATTTGTATTCGACATGGCGTGCTACATCCTTTTCTGAAGGGAAAGCATTTCAGACCATACATTTAGCTGGTCTTTCTCATACAAAAGATGAACAAAACCCACAATCCTAGATAGTAGTTGCCAACATTTCTAATCTCCAAAAAAAGAAGAAATTGGAAGAGCAATTCCCTAAGATTTGGAGTAGTATAAAAGGAAGGAAGCAGTCTCCACTGAGGAAGCCAGAGTCCTCTTTTATCCCAGCAAGACTGAACAAAACAGGCAAGATAAGAATTTTGAGGATTTGGGGGGAAGGAAGCTAATACTCCTTTAGAAATAAACAGATCACTTATTTAGAAGTGAAATCTGTCATCTCCCTCTAAACATTTATCTCTCAAAATACATTTTTCCATCTAGACTTTTAACAAGGTGGTATTACAAAATCCCACCTCTCTCAAAAAAGGAGACAGTTCTTATGACAGAACCTTTGTTGTGAAATAGAAAATATGATTTTCCTTGTGATGACACTCTTATGAAATAAACTTGACATAATGCATAGCATCCTTTATAATATAGGAGACCTTGAGGTCCCCCAAACCAAACACAACATAGAAAGTAGAGGTCAAGGCTATGTGGAAAATGCAAAAATATAAAAATGTCAAGACATAGTTGTGCATGAGGAAAGAAAGCTTGTATCTGAGTTTGTGGCATGAAAGAATAAAGTTTCGTAACAAATATCTATTAAAAATTAACTTGTATGTCATCAATAATTCCTTTTGTATAAAGTACAGAAAGAGAAGAAATTTAAAAATTATTCAGTCTAAAGTGAAAGGAAATGATAAAGGAAAAAACAAGCAGTAAATAGTTTATGATATATGCAATAACAATTCTATTAAAATGCAAAGAGGAGAGGTGCTGTGGGATGTCTTTCTGTACGCTGTGAATATGTGCTGCTCCCATTGACTAATAAATAAAGCTGTTTTGGCCTATGACAGGGCAGCTTAGAGGCAGGCAGGAAATCCAAGCAGTGGTACAGAGAGAAGAAGGGCAGAGTCAGAGGAGATGCTAAGAGACACCCAGGGAAGCAAGATGCAATACAGCACAGGTAAAGCCACAGAACAGGTAGCGATACATAGATTAATAGAAATGGGTTGAATTAAGTTGAAAGAGCTAGCTAATATAAGATGGAGCCATTGGCCAAACAGTTTGTAATTAATATTATGCCTCTGAGTGATTATTTTATAAGCGGCTGCGGGACCATGGGTGAGAGAGATTCATCCAGACCACTGGGCAAGGCAGGACTGGAGGAAGTTCTGTCTACTGTGGGGGGATCACAATAAATTAAAAGTGGGAATCAAGAAATAGACTAATACTTCTACTGGCAAATGCAAGCAAAATACACCAAGAAGAGCCACACTAGAAACGCGAATAAGAAAAACATATAGCAGTGCCTGCTCTAACCCCCTTTCTGTTGCTGTGATAACCACCCTGACAGGCTGCCCAACAGACTCTCCAAACAGTGGCTGTTGCGCTTGGCTCCTCCCCAGAGGTGCATGGTAAGGAATGCCCAGCTGTTGACTGAACTGTTCCTGGCCGTGGGAGCCACACTTTGTCACTCAGCACTAGGGAGGGTATGGCAGGAGGACCATATACTTGAGGTCAACCTCAGCTACACATGGAGCTCAAAGCCAGCTTGGGCTACAGTGAGACCCTGTCTCAAAGAAAACAAGCAAACACAGTTAGTCTCCAGCCATCAGTATGGACCTATGGGTAATAAAAGGATAATAAATAAAATGTATGAAAAATTACATGTTCAAGAATTGATGATCTAGGAGAAATGGCCTAATTCCTTAAAAGAAAAAAATTCATGAAAATGCACATGAACAGAGAAATACATAATATGAATTCTTCTATATCAAGCAACAAAATGACATGAATATTTACTTTCAAAATATGAAGCTCTAAGCCCAGATTTATTCTCTCATGAATTAAACCACATGTCGAAGAGAAAAACTGTATCAATTTATCTATAATCTATAAAAATAGAAAGGAAAGGAATCCTTCCAAATTCAACAGTCATACACCATGTAACAGGAAAGAAAGGCTGCAGGCCCATATTACTCCAAACATAGTAAGAAATCCTCAAATATACTTGTCAAATTAAATTCAGCACTTCACAACCAAATAGCATTTATTGATGGTATTTAGACAGGTTTTAAGTTAAAAGCAAATTCTTATAATCCATTATATTCATGAACTAAACAAGAAAAAAAGTCATGTGATTATATTAATGAAGAGAGACAATTTAATACAGTACCATATACAATAGGCACTCTTAGAAAATCAAGACTAAACAGTAAATTCATAATTTAAAAAAATCCACAAAATGAAGCAAACAAAATGTACCCCATTGCAGGTGAGAAACCAGCAGCTAAGCATCATAGAGGACACCCCTTCCATTTCTTTACAGCATTGCACTAAAAATCATAGAAAATGCAGCAAGACAAGAAGAGGAATAAAACACATATAAATTGAGAAAGATAATACTGTGTTTCAAGGCTGACTGATGCAAACTTTAGCTATATGTCAATTACTTATAATAATGGACAATAAGAATTTGGAACTAAAAATAAAATGTCATTTACACAGGTTGCTTATAGTAATGGGCAATACGAATTTGGAACTAAAAATATAATGTCATTTACATAGGTAAAGTGGCACACTTACTTATGAATGAAATTATTTATAAACATGATTTATGCTAAGAAAACTGTAAAAATTCAACAAAATTTTTAGCAAGGCAGTGGTGGCACATGCTTTTAATCCCAGTACTCCAGAGGTAGAGACAGGCCGATCTCTCTGAGTTCAAGGCCAGCCTAGTCTACAGAGCGGGTTTCAGGACAATCAGTGCTACTCAGAAAACCTGTCTCAAATAAATTTTTTAATGTATAGAAATGGAGATGTAGTCCACACATATGGTATGCTCTTAGGATGTTGGATCTTACCAACATGATACAAAGATTCAGCACAACCCTAACCCAAGTCTCAGGCAAGTTATTTCATGAATCAGATACACAGATCTGTCAAGCTAAATTATGTATTTAAAGAAAAAAGGTCTAGAACAAGCAATGCTTTTCATTGTTGACAAAGAGCTAAGATGAATAGCTTTGTTTTATGATCATTTTATGAACCAAAAAGCTACAGAAATCCTAAAAATGTGGCATTTATAAAGAAAAATTAAACCCAAAGAACAGGAAAGGAAGTCCAATATTAGAGCCACATAAATCAGTTTTCCTTTAAAAATATTTTGTTGGAAGCACAATACATATAGAGAAATACAAATAAACACAAATGGAAAAGTTTTATTGAATGAAAAATTCAAAATGTCAAGGTAAAATAATTAAATAAACAGCAATCTATTTTTTAAAAGTGTGTCTAATAAAGCAGAAGTTCAAAAACTTAACAATGTAGATAATTATTTTCTGCTTTATTAAAAGTATTAAGAATGAAATACTGAGAGAAAGATGGAAGAGAGGAAAGAAAGCCACAGAACTGGCCAACAATCACAATTACAGAGAGCAGATGTGAAGCAAGAGGCTCCTCCTCCTCCCTGCTAACCCTTCCACACGTTCCAAATAGGAAATTCAAAAGTTAAGACTGAATGCAGATGAATTTGCAAAAATCCAAGTCCATTTTTTTGATTTGTATTCATTCATTCGTTTGTTTGTTTGTTTGTTTGTTTATTATCCTACATTCTGGTTTCCTTCTAGGAAAATAACAAAACAAAGACCATTCTCATACCCCAAACCTGTAAATGTCAAGAAAATAAAAAGCAGTGGCTAGGCAATAGAAATTCATACATTACTAGATTAAAACGGATAAATGATTAAGAGAAATTAAAAATGTTCCTAAAATCAGTAAAACATGCAATTCGCTCAATAGCGTTGAAGTAGCTCATCTGATTTTCTCATTTTCGTTTACCGGGCACGGTCACATCATTTAAGAACTTCATAGCCATCCATCAGTTCTCCAAAGCAGGAGACTGGAATTGCCCCACAGTCGCCTGCAGGGTGGGACTACTGAAGAGGGGTCACTTACCCCATTCCCTTTGCACTTCTTAGTGGCATTGCAGTCGATTCTTGTTAAAGTAACTTCTTTGCAGGTTCTGTTTACGCAATACTAAGATGAAACATAGGATGTTTCACAGTCACAAATATGTCAAATGAAAAAAAAACCCACTATTTGTTACTTATATTATATTATATTATATTATATTATATTATATTATATTATATTATATATAAAAGATGTTCAAGGCCCTCTTACCCATTTTGATTTGATTCTAATACAAATATTCTGGCTTTCTAAAATAACCCCCTCAACAGCAATGGTAGGAAGAACCTGTCTATAAATGGGGACTACATGTGGTTTGAATTTTGATCCCTACAGTTGGAACTAACTGAAATCCAACTGCATTTCCTACGCTGTTAATATTTGTTATGGATAATTGGATAGAAGTCAAAGTTGTCCCCTTAAGGCTGGAGAATAATTTTTCTTTTGTCTCAAATGCAATCCATAAATTGTTTTGAATCTTTATGGTGGCATATATCAGGATTATAGGGTGAGAGAAATAGTTTTTAAACTTTGTCTTCTTGGCCATTGTCAAAACTTGTCATTCAAAGTAGCAATCAAATGGTAATTGGTAATCTGGGTATGTAATTATTTGGGTCTCGTTTACATTTTTCTATTTTATTTGGCATTGTAGTTTATTTTTTCAATTGTTGACACAAGGTGTAATTAAGTAATTCACAATATGAATATGTCAAATATGGATGAAAAAGAGCTCTGTAATTATTTATCCAAAATTAACATGCAACCAATAAACAAGTCATAAATTGTATATACTAGCCTTCCTTTGAGCCTTACATTCAATATTCAATGTAATATTAAGCATTCTGGCTGGAGCAACTTAGATATTAAAAATGAAATAAAGATATCCAACTCATAAAAGAAGTAGCAAAAATATTTAAGATGACATGCTTAGATATGTAGGCGATCTCCAATGTACACAGACTCCACAGAGATGCCCATGCCAGCACACACAGACTGACAGACTATAGACAGATGGCTGTGTAATCACACACAGACTTGTAGACTGCACACAGATATATATATTCAAATACACACAGGCTGACAGACGACACACAGATGGCTATGCAAACACTCCCAGGCTGACATACTGCACATAGATGTCCAAAAACATACACATAGACAGACTGACAAACTGTAGACTAATGGCCAGACAAACATACAGGCTGATGACAGACTTCCCACAGCTTCATCAACGAAAACACAGAGTTCTCACATGCTGCCTTTGCAAACACACACTAACTTACAAACTGCACGTGGATGCCGTCCAAGCACACACAGATTGATAGACTATTCACAGATGCCCATGAAAACACACACTGACCAACAACACGCAGATGAATGTGCAAACACACACAGACTGAAAAACAACACACAGATACTTGTGTAAACACTCAGACTATCATACAGATACTTGTGTAAACACTCAGACTATCACACTACACACAGATGAATGTGCAAACACACACAGACTGGTGAACGACATACAGATACTTGTGTAAACACTCAGACTATCACACTACATACCGATGAGCATGGGAACACACAGGGAGTGGCAGAATGCACACAGATCCACAAGCAAACACACACAGACTGGCAAACTATACAGATGCCTGTGAAAAGACCCACAGACTCAGAGATTACATAGAGATGCACAGGCAAACACACACACACACACACACACACACATAGACACACACACACACACACACACACACACAAACTTGATACATCTAATCAGGGAATTCAGCAGAGTTTTAGGATAACATATTAACTTGAAAAAAAAAAAAACAGTTACATTTCTACCAATTAACAATCCGGTAAAGCTATTTAAAGTTTTTGTCTTTATAATAATAATACAATATTTACATAGAAATAAATTTAGCCAAGAAGGAAGAAAGAGACAGGTTCAGGGCTTGGACTTGAAAGACTATCCTCCCTGCTAGGGAGAGCCACCCATGCCCCTGCCCAGGAGGAAGGCACTACCTTCTTCAAACTAACAACCACCACTTCTAGGGACTTCTATTTTTTATCAGATTATGCATTCACAAGGTCATCATGCTTGGCACTTGTGGAAGTTCATCTGTTCCCATTTACATGACGAGAAAATCCGGCATGCTGTCCTGGCAGACATGGAGTCAGGGCACACTGCCTGGGGTGGGGTAGGGCTCAGTTCCTGCAGCTCCTACTCATAACCTTGTGTGAAACTCTGATCAAGGTATTTGGGGCTACTGTCCTCTCAGAAGGTCTGAGCTGAATGATACACCTTTCTCAATGACTTACTCATCTATTTGGGGGTGGTGATCTGTTCCTCCCTGGTCATCTGAGTAGGGGCTGCATGTATCTTCATGGGCTCAGAATTGTAGGCTTCTCCATGATTGTAGCTCACAACACCAAAATATTGTAAGATAAGAGAGACAGGCTGGGCCCACCATGCCCCACTCTTCCTAGTTATTCCAAACTTCTCTTTATTCTATTTGTGAGAAGCAAGCTCTTAGATGTAGCTCATGAGGAACTTGGCCACACAAGGCAGCCAGCCCCAGGATCTGGGTTCCTCAGCACAGGTAAGCTTCTCCAGGGTTCAGGAACTTCTGATCTTGGAGTTAAGAGTTAGCTCTGTAATCTCCAAGTAAATGCTGAAGGCCACAGTCCTGTAGCTAAAGGGTTTATAATTGCTACTTTCAACCTCACAGGGCTATTGGTGTGCTTTCAAAGCTGGGTTCCCTCATCCCCCTAGACTGAAAAACTCTGAACTTTTTAGTTCTCTCTTTGAATAATGACTCCATGAGTGTTATTTGCATATCCATGTACACTTGCACGTACAGATATGCATGTACATATGAGCTTGTTTCTACGTGATAGCCATTAGCCATGCATTCCTAGTATGGCTTTGGCTCTTCCAAACTATTTACACTTACCCTCTGATCAGATACACAAGCACATGATTTAATTAATATGAGTATGGCTTGCAGTGAAGCAAGGAAAAATAAAAACTCAGAATTTTACTATTGGAAATTATCAGGTCTAAAAATAATAGCGCTTGGTGGTTAGTAGACGCATGTTTAAAACACACACTTTTTAGCTGGGCGGTGGTGGCACATGCCTTTAATCCCAGCACTTGGGAGGCAGAGACAGGTGAATCTCTGAGTTTGAGGTCAGCCTGGTCTACAGAGCGAGTTCCAGGTCAGCCAGGGCTACACAGAGAAACTCTGTCTCAAAACAAACAAACAAATAAACCCACATTTTTTTCCACATAGGGACTGAGAAGAAGCAATGCAACATGTTAGCTAAGGCTTACTTTGATAGTCATTTAATACCATAAATATAGGAAATGAACACAAGCATCATGGAACATGGTATGTGGCAATTAACATAAATTAATCTAGCTAAATATAATCCTCAGCCTCTTACCATTTGTGGCCCACACACAGTGCCATCAGCCACATACGCATAATCTCTCCCATCTGATCTCATAGATAACCCAGGAGGAATGGACAGACACACACTGTCATGGACGTATGAATATATCACAGATTGGGCTGTGCTTTTGTAATTCTTGTGTGGCCGAAAACAAGTTAATTTTCCACAGAGAACATCCCTGGACGTGGAAAGGAGAAAATTCTTCATCATTTTACTTCTCAGTGATCCCAGCTTCCCGTTAAGTATTGTGTGGAGAGTGGCATAAACGTTTGGTTAATGGCATAAAACCAGAAAAGGGACACAGTAGCAACATTGTTTTATGAGGCGATAAGATTTTTTAAAACATAAACAGCTAAATGCAAATAGATTAATTAGCACTGTGGCAGAACTGAAATGTATATACATGTGTATGTACATGTGAACTCACGGGTGTATGCGGGACTTTCTTTCCTATCACAGGCCTCCATGGTCACTTTGGCCAGTCTGGACCTGTCACCTGACGTTTCCCAAGGGTAGCAAACCACTTCTTTGGTCAGCATCCCTTGATTATGGGCCGCTATCTTATTAGATATGTTATTATACCGCACAGAATCTCACCATACATTTGTTACTCAAATTCATGTGTACCTAGTGCTCACGTGTGCATGGGTACATGTACATGGAGACCAGGAGACAGCACCGGGTGTCAGTCTTCAAGCTCTAGTCCCCTTTATGTTTTGTTTCTCATGGCCTCAGGCTCAGCAGCAAAGTGAGGTTGGGGGGCTAGGGAGTCCTGGGGATCTGCCTTCTCTGTCTCACCAGCACCGAGACTGTCACATCTACCACCACATCTTGGCTTCCCTGCCGTGAGTTCTGTGGCTCCAACTCAAATGAGCACTTTGCTGACTGAGCTGGAATTTTCCCAGCCCCTTTGTGGTAAAAATTCCCAAGTGAGATTCTGGCACCACTTGCTCCAAGGCAATCCCTCCCGATATTGGACCTGGGAGCCGTTTTATGCTATAATAAAGCATGTTACAGTAGTCCAAATCGAGCCACAGAGACATGCTCTGTCGTTTTGGAAACAACAAGCCAGACAAAAATTTCTTTCCTCTCAACAATCTTGTGCTGTAAAAAACCAAAATACCTGCTCTAGGAAACCTGCAATGAAAGATAGACTTAAAGACTTAAAACACAGCCCGATTTCAATTCTTAGTTCGGAACAGAGCACCCTATTTTCTGAATGTTGGGCAGCTCCTCTTAATAAATATCATCCCATTCCTCATTCAGTCAAATTCTTAGGGTGGTGACAGGAAAAAACTCAAGGAAAATGAAAACCCTGAGTGGCTACAAGATTACACACGTGTGCACATCTGTGCGCACATGAGTATGCTCATGCACACATGAGAATATTTTCCTGTCATACGATTCGATAGTCGTTTTTATTTAGTATATGTCTCTTGACAAGCAACATGCCTCAGAAAAACAATCACGCTCCATATACGTACTTTTGTCCACAAGGCAATGGGTATGAATTTTTAAAACCACAGTTTTCCGTTTTTTCACGTGGTGAATTAACTTTTTCAAAACATGCATAGGAAGCTCCTTGAGACCCTGAAATGGGAAACATGTCCTGTAGGTTATTATCCTTAATTCAAATCATACGCTGTTTAGTAACAGACTAATAAAACTGTCATTTCAAAATAGTCATGCATTTTTCATGCTTTGTTTGATATTCATGGGTGACCTGCCAATGTCATAAAACAAAACAGGAAGTATTAATATCTATTGCTAGAAGTTACATCAATACATTTACTTATTTCTTTGTTGTTTTGAAAAAGGTGTATGATATATCTCAGACTGGTCTTGAAAATCTCCTGCCTCAGCCTCCTGAGGGTTGGAATGTCCATCTTTGCTCCCTTAAGGTTTTTATTTTAAATATGTAGTGTGTGTGTGTGCATGTGTACATGTCTATGTAGAGATCAGAGTGAAAGTTTATTATTGTTCCTCAGGCACAAGCCACCTTGCTTTTTATTATTTATTATTATTTTATTTCATGTGTATGCATGCCTATACAATATTTAATCTTCTAAATGGGTGATCAGATAAATAACCAATACTAATAAATAGTCAGTGTTTGGCTTGTCCAGCCTAAGACACTCCGTTAGTTCTTCTGAACTTCAGTTCACCCTCTTGGAAAATAGCCCTCATCTTTGTATAAACACAATAAAGAGAAATTAAGTAAAAAAAAAACTACTAAAAGGGAGAGAAACACTATAATAAGAGACATTTAAACACAATAATGAGATTTTCAGAATTGATTACAGAGTTTTTCCATAGTAAACTCCTAGAAGATTCAGGGAAGCAGAGGATTTCACTAACTGGAAGAAGACAGCAAGACCAGCCAGGGGGGAGGGACTATACATTTAGATTTCTTACATATTTAATGTGTAGATATGGTTAACTTCCTGAGGTATTTTAAAATTTACTTGTTATATTTATAAATGATAAAATGATGCTGGTCTTGATTTTAGTAAAGCTATAGATGAGGATGATTATGTGCTCTTATATTGACAATGTTTTGTTATGACACTCTGTCAATGCAGCTCTCCTATTGTACTTGAACCTAACCTTCATATTTACAAAGATTCAAGTTTCTCTCACTACCTTTGTAAAAAGAATTTATCATATCATATCATCATCATCATCATCATCATCATCATCATCATCATGATTCATTCTTCCAAAACAGAAACTCCAGATCGAACCTAAAATTCCAAGCTTGGACCAGGATGTACACCCTTCATGCCAGCCCCATGTGCACCTGACTTCATTCCAGATAAGCCTTATGCAACCTTAGATTTCTCCCCAGACTTCAGTGTCCATATAAGACTCATAAGGTCCGCATACTCAGATCTTAACACAAAAATATGAACATGAAAAGTGTGAAAGATCATTGGTGCATCCCCCACCCTAGTCCCCCAGTCCTATAGGAGAATCCAAGGAGAATTACCTAGAACCCTGAACACAGAATTTAAAGGAAGATTCATAAGCACCACCAAAGATTCAAGAAGCTGAAATAAGACACAAAGAACAGCTCAATGATCTTAAGGAGGCTAAATGTGTGAGTGATCCTGAAGAAAACACAAGCATAAGGCTGAAGGAAAAGATGAAAACAGTCAAGGATTTGAAAACATATACATACAAGTAACATTATATAGACTGGGAAGGTTGTGTTTATGTATTTAGAAGTATATACATATATATATACATATACATATATGTATTTAACAATAATTAATAAAAATATCATTAATTTGAATAACAAGGAGAGGCATACGGAAGGGTTGGGAGAGAGGGAAGGGGAAATGATGTAGTTATAATGTCAAAAAATAAAAGAAACAAAAAGAATATGAAGGTTAAAAAACAGGAAAGGAATATGCAGGGAAGGAACATATGGGACATCATGAAAAGACCAAATATTCAAATTATAGGAATAGATGAGGCCTAAGAACCTCAGTTCAATGGCATAGACTAGATCTTCATAAAATCCTAGAGGAAAACTTCCCTAAACTTGAGTAAAGATACATCCATACAGACATAAGAATCACAGAGAATACAAAACACACAACACCAGAAAAGACACACAAGTCAACAAATGTAATAAACCACATGCATGGACTTCAAGATAAAAATCACATGATCATCTCCATAGATTCAGAAAGTCTCTGACAACATCAAACATGCCTTCATGATAAAAGTCTAAGATAATGTGGAGCTGTAGGTTACACTTCTCAATATAATAAAAGCTATGAGAAATTGACTGCCAGCATCTTCCTAAATGGAGAAGAACCTGAAGCAATCTCTCTGAGATCATGAGTGTGATAGTGCTGTCCACTTTCCCATTCCATTTCTGCATTGTGTTTGAAGCACTGATGGACCAATAAGACAGGAGAAGAAAATTAAAAGGGATACAAATAGAAAAAGGAGTAAGTCCAACTATCCCTATTTGTAGATGGCATAATACAATACATTAGAGAGCCAAAAAATTCTACCAGGAAATTTCTAGATATGATCTCCAATTTCAGTAATGTGGGAGGACACATAATCAACTTTCACAAATCAGTAACATTTCTATACACCACCACCAGACACACAGAAAGAGCTGACGACACATTCCCATTTATTATAGTCTCCAGAGAATATATCTAGGAATAAACCTCACCAAGGAGGTGAAAGTGTTCTACAACAAAATCTGTAAGTCTCAGAGAGACAGAGACACAGAGACAGACAGAGAGACAGAGATAGAGACCAGAGAATGAAAAGACATCCCATGCTCTTTGATTGGTAAAATTAATATTGTAAAATGACCATTTTACCAAAAGCAATTCATAGACTCAATGCAATCCTAATCAAAATCCCCATCTAATTATCCACAGAATAGAAAAACTATCCTAAAATTCTTATGGAACCACAGGAGACCCCAAATAGCCAACATGATCCCGGGCAAACAGAACAACATCAAAGGGATCACCATTACAGATTCAAGATATATTACAGAGTCATAGTAATACAAACAATATGGTACTGACACAAACACAGACATGTAGACCAATGAAACAAAATCAAAGACTTAAATGTGAACACACATAACGACTGCTATCTAATTTTCAACAAAGATGAAAAAAACAAACACTGGAGAAAAGACAGCACCTTCAACAAATGGTGCTGGAAAAACTGGATGCCCTACATACAGAAAAATGAAACTAGACCTGTATTGTGGTGATATTTTATTTGCGCTGAAATGTGGTATTTTATTTGTATGTTTGCCTGGAGATCAGAGGTCATAGCCAGCCATAAGTAGAAGTCAGGCAGTAGAGCACACGCCCTTAATCCAATCACATGGCAGGCAGAGTCTCTGTGTGGTCAAGGACACAGCCAAGTATGGTGACACTTGCCTTTAATCCCAGTACCAACCATAGAGACCTTGAGGTCTGTATAGATAGGCAGCGACGAGGAAATGATATGGCTGGGCTTAGAGCCAATAAGAAGGCAGAACAGGAAGGCAATAAAGGCACATGTTAGACAGGAAGAGGCTCTCTTGTGAAGCTACAGCGATGAGGTGGTAAGCTAAGGTTAGTTGGCGGCTGTTGCTTTGATCTCTAGGCTTCCAGCTCTGTATTTGGCTCTGTGTTTCTTATTTAATAAGACTGTTTAGAAATTTGTCTACACTGTATCTATTCCTTTTACAAAAACTAACTCCAAATGGATTGAAGGTCTACATATAAAATGCCAAACACTGAAAATGCTAGAAGAAAATCTAGGTGATCTCTACAGGAGAGACGTTTATGGAAGGACTTTCTGATTAGGACCCCATTTGCTCAGAAAATGAGGCCAACAATTTATGAGTGGGACCTCATAAAACTAGAAGGCTTTAGTATAGATAAAGAAGCAAGCGTGTGGAAAGGGAGGGAGCCTTTGACAACTACACATCTGACAGAGGATGAATCAAGAACCCCAAACCCCAAAACAAAGTTATGAAACAAAACTTCCTAATTAAAAATGAGCTACAGATCTGAAAGCAATGTTCTTAAAAGAAGAAATAAAAATGGGTAAGAAATATCTTTAAAATATATTCAACATGCTTAGCAGTTAGGGAAATACAAATTAAAAATGCTTTGAGACTTTATGTTACCCAAGTCAGAATGGTCAAGATCAAGAAGGCAACTGAGAACTCATGCTGGAGAGGATGTGGGGAAAAGGAACCCTCATTCACTGTTGGTAGTTTGCAAACTGCTCTAGCTGTTTGCTGGAAATCAGTGTGGAGGATTCTCAAAAAGCTAAAAGTAGATCTGCTGTGTGACCCAACCATCCCACTCCTTAACCTATGCCTCAAAACTTCACATTTTACTCCACAGAAACTTGCTCAGTCATGTTCTATGCTCCTCTAGTCACATTAATCATGATTAGGAAGTAGAAACAACCTAAACATTCTCCCAACAGAATAATGGATAGTGAAAATGTGGTACATGTACACAATATTATTACACTAAAGTGTAAAAAGTGAAATCATGAAGTTTGCAGTTAAAGGGATGGATCTAGAGAATATACTAAGCGATGTAACTTAGAGCCAGACCAATAATGCTGTATGTTCTCTCTTATCTGTGGATCTTAGCTCTGAATATTTAAAGGTGAGTATATAACCTGGGTAACATAAGATACCAGGAAAGTCAAAAGGGGTCATGTATGGGAGATTTCTTTAGATAGGGGTACCGTAGGACACAGGTACACATAAAGGGGAAATGGGAAATGAGATGGGGAGTTGAACTGGGAAGGGGGAAGGAGGGCAATAGAGAAGGGGGTGAAGGAGGAAGCAGAGGAAACAGGGATAAGTAACACTAAAGATATTTGAAAAGGTCATAGGGAAACATTGTTTTAATGTTTACTTAAATCTTTATAATATATTTAAGTGAGTATGCATACACACATTTTATATATATATGAAGGTATGCCACTTACAGTGATAATGCTACCCCCAAGAGACATAAGACTATGTAACAAAAAATCCAGGGTCAGGCATGGGAAAGCTCCCTTGGAGTTGTTGAACAGAGGAGTCAAGGAGACTCCAAAAGTCATATCCACCATTGCCCTTGCCTTAGCTGCCTCCCAGAGGTCCAAGGGAAGTCCCGTTGCTTTTAACCCTGTGTACGCCAGACACAATCCAGCTGGAGCTGACCTGAAAGATTCCTCCCTGAGACTTAGCTCTCACACCATCTGAAGGTGCTACACAAGTTGCCGAGGGAGGAAAGCTATAACAGCTATGAACCACAACAATGACCAGAACAGCCAGTATCCAAAAAGGTGGGACAGTGGCATTTATATCCTGAGGGTAAGGAACAGCTTTCTAATTGGACTGAAGGCCCCTCAACAGGAGGGAATTCATGCCTGATATGGTAGACTAGCCAACTGCCTGGCTGGTGGGGCCCCGGAACCTAAAGGACTACCTACCACTGCCTCTATCCCACACTAGTATCATTTATAATTGCATGTTCAATACTTATCCTTAGACCGCAGGTGAGTGTAGCTCTCAACTCTCATGCCAGAAGCTTCTTTTTGCATCAGAGAGACCATCACAAAAATGCACGACTGGTCAAAATGCAGAGAACAACAGACTGTGGGGTGTCCAACCACAATGGATATATCTCCAATACAACTCCAACCCAACCACTACACCTAAGGCTCAGGGGACTTTCAGAAGAGACACGGAAAAAGCCTGAGGAACAGGAGACATGCTGTTTGACGGTCTCTCGTATATGACAGGGAGGCTGCATCAATTAAAATCTCACAAACAGTGTTGCCTAAGCAGGGTCTGAACAATCACAAGAGCAGTTGCATGCCGATGTAGAAGGCTCTCCCCCAGATGAACATCTACAGGCAATTAATGGCTGATAAAAGAGGGAAACCGAGCTGGAGAGATGGCTCAGAGGTTGAGAGCACTGCTTGCTCTTCCACAGGTCCTGAGTTCAGTTCCCAGCAACCACATGGTGGCTCACCACCATCTGTAATGAGATCTGGTGCCCTCTTCTGGCCTGCAGATAGAACACTGCAATCATAATAAATAAATAAACCTTAAAAAAAAAAATAAAAAGAGGGAAACCAGTTTTGCCTGTATCAAGTTCTCTGATAATGTTCTTCAGTCCAGAGCAGTCAGCCTTAAACACATGCACACTGACCAACATCAAGTGGACTCAATAGGGTGGACTTAAGCTACATATGTGCATTCAAGTAAAACAATAATTAAAGAAGAGATCATGAATTTGAAAGACGGGAACATGTGAGGAGTTGGAGGGGGAAGGAAGTATGGAAATGATGTAAATACAGTGCTTGTGTATGAAGTTATTAAAAATTACACTTAGAAAGAGTTTAAATAGTATAGGTTGCCTTTCTGAATATTGCTAGAAGAGTACATTTTATAAGGTGATGAGTAAGATAATTAGCATTATTTGGCTATTTCACAATTAGTCATTTTTCAAAACAACATGTTGTATGCATATATTCAATGTGTATACATAGATATAATTTTGTAATTTAAATAAATGAATAAAATGCTTTATTTTTTTGGAAAAAAGGAGTTTAAACAGTTACCTTATAACAAAGCAATACAGTCCCTATTAGTCTTTTACAGTAACAAAGACAAGGTCCTGTGTCAGGAATCGGTTATCTCTTGGTCAGTGAGGTCCTATAGACCCCCAAACATTACAGGTTAACGCCCATGTTCTTGGTTACTTTCCAAAACTTAACGGGAAGATCCTCTTGCTGAAGATGCTACCAAGCTGGTACTGACATGGAAGTTTCATCCTTAATAACTAGCTTAAATGGTGCTAGTATGTGATATGCATGTTACCAGAGCAGAAAAGCAGTCAAAATACTTATCCATCTGTGAGCCTGCACACTATAATTACAATGGCCTGGCAAGACATATCTGCGGGTGTACTAGTGGTTCAAATGTCATGGGAGTAACCAACTACTTTCTATTTGGATGTAAGGTCAATCCCATAAGCTGGTACTATAATTTGGGATAACAACCTGTGGCTAGACAGGTCATACTCCTTGGGGGAGAGCCTATTACTCTCATTAAATAGACTCCTAATGGCTTGTGCATATATCCATTCCAACTTTGTCTGGGGACTTTTCTGAAGGCTCCCTCCCCACTTCAGGCCACCCATCATGTTGACTATGGCAGATTTTTCTTACTCTCTTACTTTGAGCTCTCTCCTAAGGGAGTTCCTCTCCAGGTTTTAATAGGAAGCCAATCTTTTCCTTTAAAGTCAGCCATGTTGTCTCAGATTGGAAACTCTATCCAGACTAACTTTTCCCACCTCAAAACCCAGTCATAGCCCACATGTCCATGAGGTTCTTTGCTCATCCTGAAGGGTATTTCCTGTTAGCTCCTTTCCCAAACCCATTGCTCTGATTTCTAACACTGCGTTGTTAATTTGTAATGTATTCAAATTATTCTAATCACTCAACATATAATCATATTGGGGTAAACTAAAAACACCAGCAGGCATACAGGGGTCTTACCTGGATTTCTCTGAAATGTTATTTGAAACAAAAAACATGAACAAGGCCAAGACAGGAGGATGCTGAGTTCAAAGTCAGCCTGGACTATGTAACGAGACTATCTCAAACAAACAAAACCTGTCAAAACTCAGAAGCAGGAGTTCTGGCCAGGTAGCCTGTGGCTGCTCTTACACTGCCAGTTCCTCAGTCAGAAAAGAGGTCACATGTGAATGACATTCGCTCTAAGTTTTCTAAGGTTCATGGCTTCAATACTGAATTATGAATGTGGTGGATAATAGGAAATTAAGGTGTCACAATCTACTTATTTCCTATTCATATTGTAATATAATTTAGAAGGAATAAGCAAATCAAATCTACATAGCATTTTTCTTGGAAAATTTTAATCATGACTATAATTTTTTTCTTTAATTTAGACCTTCTTAAAATTGTGACTTAAGCTCTTCCTCATCTAGGCTCTATGGACTGTAATATGTATCCTACAGAGCAATCCAAGAACAACACAAATACAAAAGAAAGCAGTACCTTTTCCAAATAAGTTGACACACTGGTCATTAAGGGCTTGGCATCGTCCGTTGTAGCAATAGGCAGATCCCAACCTGCACAAATGGCCATTCAATGCAAAGGTGTCAGGGACACACTGGTTGGAGGATCCACTGCAATATTCTGTGAAATCACACTCTGGGTCAACAGCCTTCCTACAGGGAGTGCCTGCTGCTGACAGCTAAGGACAGGAAAGAGATCAGGAGCTGTGAATGACTCTAGAATTATTTGTCAAAGAAATTTCAGCTAAACATGTCTGATTGCAGCTAACTGAGGGACTGAGACCTCCCAGATTAAGAATTCTAGAAAGAAAAAAAAAACAGGTAAAAATATACTGGAAAGCTGAGAGAATGGTAACTGGATTCAGGATATGCACAAATCCCCACTGACCGCAGGCTGACAGCCATCCATAGCCTTGTGGTTCATAGTGTGCATTCTGACTTGAGCAGCATGTGGGACTGAGAAGCATAGACCAATTGATTCTACATCTGATATTCGCATGTCCCGGAAGTCAGTTTCAGCTTTGAGTCTTACCAGCTTATTTGTTGGAAGATATACAATGAATCTCTTTTATACTTGGAAATAAGGAATGAAATCACATTCTCATTTAATGAACATGTGCTTAGAATCATGCATGATTAACACACCTCACCACCAATGTTTATTATTCTGAGAACAAAAGGGTCTCTGCATAGTTCAGATACAATTTTATGGCTGGTTAAATAAATTGCTCATCTGTTGCCATCCATAGCAAAATTTATAGTGTCCAAATGTTGAGCTGTCATATGTATTGAAAATACAGATACATACACATATACTATAGTCATCTGTAATTGAACTAATATTTAATAATGGAAAGATAATAAAGTAGTGTCTTTAAAGAGAAAAATCTCGTTAGAATTTCATACCCTGGAAATATATGTCAAAAGTGAATGAGAGGGCCAGAAAGATAGTTCTGTGGACAGAAATGTCTGCTGCCATACATGATGACAGGGGCCATTACCTGGAAACTGCATGGTGGAGGGAGGGAACCGGCTCTTATAATTAGTCATCTAACTTTGGCATATGCTGTGGTACATGCATGACAATTCATACACACAAAAATGATTAAAAAAAAAACTAATGAGAAATAAAGCCTTTCCTAGGCAAATAGCAGCTAAAAGAATCCATTCTTAGTAGATCCAGATTATAAGAAATAGTTAAGGAAGGCCTTCAGGTATGAGAAATGTGATATGAGGGCTAGAATGTGGCTCAGTGATAGAGTACTTGCCTAGTATGCACACAGGACTAGGGTGTGGCTCAGTGATAGAGCAGCTACCTAGCATGCATACAGGGCAGGGGTGTGGCTCAATGCATGCCTAGAATGCAAAGAGACCTAAGTTTAATCCTTTGTAGAATAAAGAAACAAACCATCAACTAAAGAAAGCAGAATTAAAATACAAGAACTATGATAATCAGCAGATATTTGGCAAGGGACATAAAGAGAGTAGAAATGGAGTACATGGTGTTATCCTCTTTCTCCTTGTACCTGGGTAAAAATGTGCTAACGGCAGAGATGACAATGGGAGTGTTCCCATGGAGCATCTGCTCACTATGTCAAAGTGGCTTATTATGAGATTATTATGCAGTTAATCAAAGATGATTAAACTCTGGGCAACTAGTAAAATGATAGTTAAGAAGTCTAGATAGTAAAGGTAAAAGAAAGGTGTAGGTTATATGGTTTGACTTTGTGTTTAATCTGCAAAGCAATTGTAAGTATCATATGTTTGAGCTCAGAGTGGAACACTGTCTTTGGAAAATCATTCTTCCATTTTCTAAAAAGTTTCAAGTCCACTTGCTACAGGACTCAGCAGGTCCGACTACAAGTAACCAGCTAAAAGTGAGTTGCTGCTTATAAATACTGTTCCTGAATATACCACAAATGGCATGACCCTGGACCAGGGACTGTGTGTGGACTGTGGGCAGACTATGGGGGGCACTGTATGTGAATTGAGTGTAGCCTGTGTGTGTGGACTATATGTGGACTGTGAGCAGGCTGTGGGCAGACTGTGTGTGGACTGTGAGTGGACTGTGTGTGGACTGTGAGTGGACTGTGTGTAGACTGGGTGTAGACTGTGTGTGGACTGTGAGTGGACTGTGGTTAGACTGTGTGTGGACTGTATGGGGCACTGTGTATGGACTGGGAGTGGAATGTGTGTGAACTGTGTGGGTGGACTGTGTGTAAGCTGGGTATGGACTTGGTGTAGACTATTGGAAGACTGTATGGACTGTGTGTAGACTGTGGGCAGATTGTGTGGAGTGTGGGCAGATTGTGTGTGGACTCTGGGCAGACTGTGGGCAGATTGTGTATGGACTGGGTGTAGACTGGGTATGAACGGGGTGTGGACTGGGTGTGAACTGTGTGTGGACTGAGTATGGACTGGGTGTGAACTGGGTGTGAACTGTGTGTGTGGACTGAGTGTGGACTGGCTGTGGACTGGCTGTGGACTGTGGGGGGGGCTAGTGGGGAGGAGGCTGAGGTGGACTAACTACAAAGAAGCAAGGGGCCTTGGGAAGCTGTGGAACTATCCACCCTCAGGAAGATGCTGGGTAGGCTGTTGATTATTCTAACACTCAGAAACTCCCATTAACCAAGTTTTACCATATTAAATTAGATATTAGTAGTAAATTGGAGCTAGATGATAGTGTAAGCCTGTAATCACAGAATTCAGGAGGATTTCAAGCTTAAAGTCAGCCTGGGCTACAGAGTAAGAGCCTGAAATCATAAGGCCTGAGGCTGTACAAGGCCCCAGGTTCAAACTTCAGCACAAGAAGTTGAGGACAACTGGGAGAAAGGAGCATATGTAATTTTTATATATTGGTGATCTGCAAGAGTGGAAACCCTAAAGTATTCTCCATTATGGAGCGTGCTTTCTCACCCAACCACATTGTGTTAGTGTTGCATTGCTGCTCAGTTTATGCCACAGTTTACCATGCTTTCATATAACAATAACAAATGCGTGCAGCCAGGGCTGGTGACATGGCTCAGTGGTTAAAGGTGTCTGATGCCAAGCCTGAAACCTGAGTTCGATCCCCAGAACCTGCATGGTAGAGGGAGAGGATCTATGACCACAAGTTATCCTCTGCCCTTCACACATGCATCATGGCACGCGTGTGCGTGTGTGTGTGTGTGTGTGTGTGTGTGTGTGTATGTGCACACACTGCAATAAAATTAATTAAAATGCAATTAATCCAATGACAGAAACGATTTTGGCTGCTCTCAGTGTGCCTTTCACTTACCAACATGGGAGTGCTTTGCACAGTGTATGTTTTGTCTGCTGTTCATGTTACAATTTTCATCAGTCATCACTAATTTGACTTTATGAGTCATCTGGCTATTGGCATGTTCCATGATGTAGTGTATAACTTTTACTGAGAAGACGATCAACTCTATGGTTTCCATACCGTAGACCAGGAAGCACCAGTCTGGGATGTCTTTTTTTTTTCAAGTTCACGGTACCTTATCGTGGGGTCATTCCTATCTTCTTGGCGTCATTCCACATTGCTTTGGTTAATCTGGTCTTACATCACTGCAGTTCAACTTCCCTTTGATAAGGTTAGCAGCACTAACCTCACAGTTTGATGTACAACACTCTCCATATCCACATTTGGCGGAGGCTTTCAGTCTGCATGTTTCATAGTGGCAGCACTCTTTAAATGGGCATTCCTACAATGTCAGAAGAAAGAGGATTCCTGTAGCTGGAGACCTTCTCTCCAGCCCCCGCCAAGCCCTGTCAGTCCCACAGCCCACTTATAGAATAAACATACAGGTGCTTATATTATTTAAACTGCCTGGCCATTAGCTCAGGCCTACCATTGTCTAGCTCTTACTCTTATATTCAGCCCATTTCTATTAATCTATAAGTTGCCACATGGCTTGTGGCTTACCAGTACCTTACATCTTCCTTGTCCTGGCAGCCGCTGGCCATGTCCCCTCCTGCCTTCCTGTTCTCTCAATTCTCCTCTCTGTTAGTCTTGCCTATACTTCCTGCCTGGCTACTGGCCAATCAATGTTTTATTTACCAATCAATCATCCACAGCAGATTCCGGTTAGGATAGACGCCCCAGCTCTCTTCCCTGTCCTCACTTCCCCCTCCACTTCTGAGACAGGCTGTCATATAGCCAAGATTGCTCTACTGTACAGCAAAGGGTGCCAGGGACCCCCTCACCTCCTGTCCCTGACCTCCCAAGGGCTGGGATTCTAGGAAAGCACCACCACTCACAACTTAATAACACTTGCTCTTTTTTCTCAACTTTAATTCGCATGCTGTGCTCCTAATTACATTCAGTGAAGCTTCACTATCTTCAGCTTTTATTATTTCTAGAATTACCAAAAGTATATGCAACTGTAAGAACTAAGGAACTAGCATTTAAATTAGTTGTTGATCTATAACATGAAAATTTGGGCAATTGACTCAGAATTTACTAATGTGAAATGATTTTTTTTGGGGGGAGAAGTGTGACTTTCCAGGAGAAACATAAACTTTCTTCAGTTCTCTCATTAATGATTTGTTTGCTACACATTTCTATTGAGAATGAAGCTAAACTTTAGGAAGGGCAGCCGAGACACATTAAGTATTTATTCATGGACCTCTCCCCCTAATACTGTCAGTAGTGGCCTGTTTATGACATAAAACACCTACATTTGTTCACAAAGTAACAGAATATAGAGTCTGTATACTAAGGTGGTGTTTGGAGCCTTCTGATGCCATAGTTGTTTGCGTTATCTTCATACACAAGATGTCTATGATGTTATTTTTTCACATAGTTCAAATGACCCCATATTTCTTATTTCTCCATCTAAGACATATCGGTCTCTCTTAATTTCTGCCCTGATAATTTCAGGTCTTTCTGTTTGGTCTTTACTATTTGGAAGGCTCTTACTTACTGCACACAAGATTCGAGACCAGTATGGGGGAGTCTGTTAACTTCAGAGCAGGGCCATCTCAGGAGGTCACAAGACATTGAAAATACCAGTTGTAGATTTTGTCTATAGAATAGGTTGGCCCCTGGGGGCATCAGCAGACACAGTTGCCATGATGGGCAGTAAGGCACTGAAGGAGCTAGCTGTCTCAACCTGCTTCCGCTCACTTAACAGGCAACTTGGCTCAGACTTTTGAGTCTCATGGGCTCACATCCAAGTGGCAGCCATGCTGCAATCTTTACTGCCCCCCCCATTTTGGGTAGCTGCCACCTTGCTTGCTGACCTTGACCAGATGTCCTCCCTATGCTGATTCCCTGCTGGTCTCCACCCTCCTGAATGCTTACCAGAGGTTCCTTGTTTGTGTATCCTGCCTTTGTTGTAAACAGCTTAGATGCAAGAATATAGAACATTTGGTAGCGAACTTCTGCCCTCCAGGGTTCCTCCACTCTGCTGTAAGCCTGTATTTAAGGCCTCCTCCCTCCTTCAATAAATGGCATTTGGCATTCTGCTGGGGTGAATGACCCACTGTTTCTTGTCTCTGTTTTTTAATCCACAGCCCCTCACTCAGACATGGTGAATGGATGGTGGTAGCAAGGGCACTACCTGCAACAGAGTCATTGGGAGTTGGCCAGATTCAGTTCCTCATGGCTGTGCAATTAGACTTCTGCTTTTTTGTTAGCTATCAAGTATTTTCTCCTAGAAATTACTTGGATTCTTTCTTATAATTGCCTTGTAACTGACGATGTCACATTGTGTCTTCATCATTCTTCATGTCCTTTTGAGAGCCCATCTGGCACTTCTCTGACTTCTGTTGGATAACTGTTCTCTGATTTTAAGGACTCCCGTGGTTAGGTTGAGCCTACCCAGATAACATAGGATGGTGTCTTTTCCATGGGTTTGGAATATTATTTATTTTTATTTCTGCAATGCATCTTTCTTTAGATAATATACATAGCCACAAAGTTCAGGACTTGGAGACATCTGTGAAGGTCCATCTTGCCTTTTACCAAAACACTGGTCTGAAGCATGGATCCCAAAGCAGGAAAGGGGCCTGTGCAGCAGGCCAATGGCCATTGGCTGTTCCTAAAATCTAAGTCACCATGCAAAGAGCCTCGGAGGTAGTCCAGACTCAGAAGTGTCTGTAGGACCAAACTGAAAGCATCAGCTGGTGTGTTCGCTGCATGGTCCATGTTGTGAATCTTTAATTCTTCTATCACATAAAATCACCTTCAGATAATACACACACAAATGGGCATATGCATTCCCCAATAAAAATCTACTTGAAAAAAAATTAGGTGGCAGCTGCAATTAGCCTGACTGTCCACACTCTGTAGAACACTGGTGTTGATTAGTTTACAGAGAATTTTCTTATGAGGGACCAGGCTCTAAGTCTTTTGTTTTGTTTAGTTTTGAGATTGTGTTTTACTGCATTTCTTCACTTCATTTCTTCCCTCCAAACCCTCCCATATACCACTCTTCCCTCTCCTTCAGATTCACGGCCTCTCTTTTTCATCAATTATTATTGCATGCACATATATACTTATATATACATACATAGTACCTGTTATATATTATATACATAGACATACATATTACATATTACATACATATACTAGTATAACCAGTTGAGTCCATATATTGTTACTTTTGTGTATGTTTTCAGGGTTCACTGTTTGTCTCTGGACAACAGATTGGTATGCTTTGTCCTGGGGAGGGCCACCTCTCTCCATCCCATCTTTCCTCAGTTTCCTATAGTTCTTTGTGTACAGTTGAGGCCTCATGGGCTTTCCCCCATTCAATTTGGCATGTTTCTCAGTGTCCTACTTGTTCAGCTCATGTTTGGTCAATGCCACCAAGCCCACTCTGATGAGGGCTGTACATGCTGCTCCAGCTCCGGAGCCACCACAGCAGCAAACTTTTGGTGCAAGGAATAAACGTATTCTTCAGCAGCAGTGAACATGGGGGACATGCTAATGGAGCAGTGACAGCGTCTTCTGTACATCTCAGTCAGCACAAAGCCTGATGACAGGTGATTGTAAGCCCAGTACTCCAGGCAGGGGGCCATGAGACCAGTGAGGGGCTATACCCTAAAACCCCACATCAAAATGAAAGTCTGTTTACACGTTTAGAAACTCACGTAGTAGCCAAAGACTGCATTGTTTCCTTCTCTCATTGAAAGTAGCAAACATTTTCGTTGTCAGGGAGATAGGAAATCAGTATAATTAGAAAGCACCCAGGAATACACATACAGCTTCACAGACATGGGTTTCTTGTTTGCTGGTTAGTTGGTTTGTTGGTTTGTTTGTTTAGAGCAGATAGAAGATGATTGAATTTTTAGGGGTTTAATGGTATATAAAAATGGAGGTCAGCTTTATTTATGGGGAAAGAAGATGCAATTCCTGGCAGGGAAATCATGAAGATACTTTATATTACTTAAAGGTAGGAGAGTTGTTAAATATCAGGATACACATTTATAATAGACTAAATATGTGGGCTTCACTAGAGGAATGCAGTGTGCACTGGAAGCTTGGCTGATGGGATTATAATAAAGGACACCACTGAGTATACACACACACACACACACACACACACACACACACACACACATATATATACTGGCCTCCAACCCACTGAGATCCACCTGCCTCTGCCTCCTGAGTGCTGGGATTAAAGGCGTGTGCCGCTACCACTGCCCAGCTACAAATAATTTTTAAAGACATCCAAAAGCTTGTGGTTGTAGAGATGTTTGTCAATGATATAAGACAACATGATATTTAGAAACTTTTGTAATCATGAGGACCCAGAGAAAAAACTGGATCAAATTTAGTACACGTTTCAGTAGACAACAGAGACCGGAGCTGGAGGAGTTTGAAATTGAGATGGTGGCCATAAAAAGGACGTCATACATTGATTCTACACATTCAAAGCTGGCAGGTGGAACAAGGGCTATGCAGCCAGGCCTGAAGCCCAAACCTTGTCTTCTCAACTCAAGAGATGCCTCCCACATTTGTTGTCCTGACACTTGGGAGACTGAGGCAGAAGGGTTGACAGTTCAAGGTCATCCTGGGCTACACAAAACCCTGTCTTACAAAAGAAAATCACAAAAGAGACATGGGAAAGCAATTCACTATCTTCATGCTCATGTATCATTTATATGGTAGAGATGTTGTAACATACACTCAACATATACTATAACAACATACACTTTGTGCTCTTGAATTAGAACAACTGTGGTCAAACATGAATGTCTAATACTCACTGTGTCATTTCCACAGTCACATTCTTCATCAGCTTCCACAATTCCGTCACCACACACGGGTTGATTTTGTTGTAATATTTGTTCGTTTGAAAGGTCACCAAGACATTTCGCAACCAATTCTGAAGCATAATGCTTGTAGTCATGCATGCTACAGTTGCTAAAACTCTTCATCCCACTGGAACTCCTGAAGCAAAATAATATTCTGATAAATAAACCCAGCTACTAAAACACATCTAGACAATGCTCCATGGGTAAATCATATGATCCACAAGATGGAGCTAGTAAAAATATATACTTCAGCAGAGGTTAAATGTTGTGGAATAAGATATGTCACTGTGATTGGTTTAATTAAAAAGTTGAGTGGCCAATAGCTAGGCAGGATTTCCAGGCACAGAGGATGCTGAGAAGGGCAGAGAAGAAGGCAGAAGAAGACACAGAACAAGTCAGACACAGAAAAGATAGAGGTAAAAGCCACATGGTAGAATATAGATTAATAAAAATATGAGTTAATTAAGTTATAAGAGCTAGTTAGAAACAAGCCTAAGCTACCAGCCAAGCTTTCATAATTAATAAGAAGTCTCCATGTGGTTATTTGGGAGCTGGCTGGTAGGACAGAAAAAGTCTGACTACAGTTCAATCAAACATAATTAAACTTGAATTTTATATTGCTCAATTTTCATATAATCCACAGCACTACATTTCTTACAAATGGCTATGCCTGTACTGTACAATTAAGTTAAATCCTGTGATCATGATCAAGTCCTAATAGAAGCCAGGAGTTCTGTTTACACAGTAGAGGTTCCATTCTCTACAGTTTATGCTGTCTTATATTTAGTGCCATCTTTCCTTCAGTCTATCCATTTGTAGATAGTGCACAGTGCCTCACACTTGTAAACCTCTCCATTGACCACACATTCCAGCTCACAGTGCTCAAAACATTGTTTCCATATCCCATGTCTGCTTTATCATTTCACATAGAACTCATCAAATTCCTTTAAAACTATTTTTAAAAATGTATTTAGATTAAATTAAATTTTCATTGGCCAGAAAATTATAATGTTATAAGTCATCTAATTTGATAAGTAACACACTCTTGAGTTTCTTCTAGATTTCTTCACTCTAATTTTGTTTTTTACATTTCTATTTATTATCCTAATTGAAGAGTGTTTCTGTTGAGTTTTCTAGATAAGAAATCATAATGCATGTAAAATAATGACATTTTCCACTTCAAATCTTCCCTCCTCTTTCTTTACACCAAAATAGTTACCAAAGCTGCCAGTCCTAGATTGCATTATTAAGGGTGTTATTAGGCAACAAAGTAGCAACAGTATCGTGTGCTTAGATAACATCTCACAGTTTCCCTCAATATTAAATTGTATCTGTCTAATTTCCTCCAATGAAAATATATAATAATACCATATAGCACTTTTCCAGACTCATATATCACATGGAAAATACTTCATATGCTATCTTATCAAGCATAATACAACTTTGCAACTGATAATATGGAAATTAGTAAACAAAATACTTCAATGTTCATGAAATCAATATTGGAATAACATGGAAAATTAGTTATGACTTGGGACTGGAGAGATGGCTGAGCAGTTATAAGCAGAGGACCTGGGTTCGATTTCTAGTATCCACATTGTAGTTCACAACTGTAATGTCTGTTCTTAGTTTTGATGCTCTCTTCTGTCCTTAGTGGACACCAAGCAGGTACATGGCATACAGACACACATGCAGGTAAAACACACATAAATAAAATACAGAAGTCTAATAGAGAATTTGAAAATAAAATTCATCATAAAAATTCTTACAGTGCTCCCTGTTGCATTATGCATGGAGCTCTGGGACAGGAACAATTATTGACATCATCGTATGATAATCCTATGTGAAGGCCAATCAGTTGAGTGATAACCACTGAGAATCCCTCCAAACCTATGTCTTCTGGATACTAAAATAGAGAAGATTGAAGAGAAAAATATTATATCAGGATAAAAGAAAGGCAAGTGATAAATGTCTTTGCAGTCATAAAATTTTATACTCTAATTCATTTTATATTGAGCATACTTTGTAATAATTTACTTTGCTATGCATATCTATGCTAATTGGCAATATTTAGCTGCATGTTTTTATTTCTATACTCATTAAAATAAAGTGATTTAAAAAGCCCCATAAAACTACACATACTGTAGACATGTGTGTAACTTAAAACAGGAAAATTCTATCTGTATGAAAAGCAATAGCAAGGCCATATGCTTCCCTGATGTCTGTGGTATCTAAGTTTGGAATCCTCAGTGGTAACATTTGAAGATTAAAGCCATAACATGGCATGGGTAATGACACCCAATTTGGGAACATGAAATTTTGCGATAAAATATAGAATTCAGAGTCTTAATGCCCAGTAACACAGGAGCCATGGTTTCTTCTTTGATAAATGTCTAACTGATAAAAAAAAATTGTTGGCTAAAGTCACGAAGATGAAGAGATTCCTCAAAATAAAACAACTTTCAAGTTAAACTGTTCAAAATAATTTCAGTCACAAAGCCATCGCTACAAGTTCTGCAGATTTAAAAAGTGCCAAAACATATCCTACTCCAAGGTCTAGCTTATTATCAACCATGGAGATTGAAATACTAATAAAAAAAAGACTTCCAACTAAAATAACCCCCAGGGCCAGATGGATTCACAGCGAAAGTCTAGCTGACTTTCAAAGAAATTATTCAAAAGAGTAGACATAGAAGGAACACTCCAAAACTCACTCTATGAAGCCAGTACCACACCAATACCCAGACCAGGAAAAGACACAAGCAAAGAAAACTAGTCTGAAACCTCCAATGAACATGCTCAACAACATACTTGCAAACAGAATACAGACATACATTAAAAAGATTATCCACTATGATCAAGTTGGCTTTATTTCTAAAATGCAGGGATAGTTCGATATATGCAAGACGATAAATGTAATTAATCACATGATGGATTTGAAGACAAAAATCACATGATTATCTCAATAGATGCAGAAAAGGCCTTTGACAAAATCCAACACTGCTTCATGATAAAAATCCTAGAGAATAGAATATAAGATTAGAGGGAACATACTTCAACATGGTAGAAGCTATATATGAGAAAGCCATAGCCAACATCATCCTAAATGGAGAAAAACTTGAAACAATCTTACTAAAGTCAGGAATGACACAAGGCAGTCCTCTGTCACCTCTCCTTTTCAGTATGGTGCTTAAAGTGCTAGCTGGAGTAATAAAGCAAGAGAAGGAAATTAATGGAATATGAATAGGAAAAGAAGAAATCTACTCCTATCTGCAAATTATATCATTACAATATATATTACATTACACATTATAATAATATATGTTATATTATTCATAAGAAACTAAAAATTCTACCAAGAAACTTCTAGAAATGATGAACAAATTCAGCAGTGTGGCAAGATACAGAACTACCTTGACAAATTAATTGCTTGTCTATAAAACACCCACACTATACAGAGAAAGAGGTCTTAAATGCAATCACATTCATAATATCCCAAGGGAAAGAAAATATTTAGGAATAGGCCTAAACAAGGAGGTGAAGGACCTCTACAATGAAAACTTCAAACCACTGAAGAAAGAGATAAAGGCACCAGAAAACGGAAAGGCATACCTGATGGGTTGATAGAATATGGTGAAAATGACCATTTTATCCAAAGCCATTTACAGAATCAATGCAATCCCAATATAAATCCCCCTCTCATTTTCATAGAAATAGAAAAATCGACCCTAAAATTCATAGGGAGCCACAAAAGACCCCAGATAACCCCAAACAATCCTGAATAAAACTAGCAATGAAGAGGCATTACTATTTTAGAGCTCAAGACATATTACAGAGCCATCATGGTCTGACTTCTGAAATGGTTGTTTCTGTCTCTTGCACAGTATGCATGCAACATGACCTAATGAATCAGAAGCTAAGTCTATCTACAATCTGCTGACTTAATGAAAAATATGCATCATGCAATGAGATAAAATGGAATTTCAGCTAAAGGTGCTCAACTTTCCCTTTTTTGTTTTTTACATTGCAAATTATTGTATCATCAGGCTGCTGTGTCTTCCTCTGATCAGGGTTTCCAATGAATCACTCTTAAGTATATATCTAAAATGTTCTTTATCTACATAAATCTATGTGACTGTCTAAAATGTCTGTACTGGTCCTTCGAAAGAATAAATAAGTGAATCTTTTGCCTTTTTAAAAAAAACAAATTTGGAAAACCAAACAAATGAACATAAATAGAATCAGAGTAGGGAGAAATAATTTATAGAACAGAAAAAATAAACTTCATAAAAAATTGGGTTTGGTTTAAAAAAATTGAATGGACAGAGTCTTAGCTAAATGAGCTAAGGAAACAAATTTAAGGCTCAAATAAAATCAACAAGGAAAGATATATACTAAAAAGGATGTCACACAAAGGGTTGTTAGAGACTATTTGAGGAATTACATGTTTGCATAGTTGGCAATTTAGAAGAAATGGGCAAATTTGAGAAAGATTCCGCTTACAAAGATGGAATTAGGAAGGAGTAGAAATCCCAGACAGATATATAACAAATATAACAAGTGCATCAATAGTGAAGAAACTTACAAAAAAAAGAGCCCAGAGCCAAAGTCCTTCACAACTAAATTCCTCAAAAGTCTAAGAAAACAGCAGCCCTTCTTGGACTGTTCCCAAGCAGATAGAGAGGAAAAATTTTGGATCTCAAGGTACAACTCACACCACTTCCAATCTCAGATAAAGACAACCATAGATACACAGACTATGAATTAACACAAACCCTCAGGAAGCCCCAGGACTGTACTGATTTTAGTGTAGATCCTGCCTGTAGCTGGAGTTTTCTCCAGTCCCACCCGGGCCCACAGCTGCTCAGACCCAAATAAACACACAGATGCTATGTTAATTAAAACTGTTTGTCCTAATGGCTCAGGCTTCTTGCTAGCTAGATCTTACACTTAAATTAACCCATAATTCTTATCTATATTTAGCCATGTGGCTTGGTACCTTTTCCCAGTTCTGCCTTCACATCTTGTTCCCTCTGTGTCTGGCTGGCGACTCCTGACTCAGCCCTTCCTGTTCCCAGAATTCTCCTCTTTGTCCCGCCTATACTTCCTGCCTGGCTACTGGCCAATCAGCACTTTATTTATTAACCAATCAGAGCAACACATTTACAACATACAGAGTGATACCCACAGCACCCATCTATTTTATTATTCCTATTTTTGAGCACTCAGTATCCATCTCTATTTGTTTCTCTGGTAAATGTCAGTCTAGAATAGCAAGATCTTTTCTAAACTGTCCCCTTCCTTAGAATCACTTCTCATCTTGATTATTCTTTCTGAGAGTAAGACCTGGACTATTACAGGGTTGGCAAACAAATCAGGCCAAATCCAGCTGCTTCCTGCTTTCATGTAGTTACAACTAAGAATGGTTTTTATATTTCAAAACACTTTTAAAAATTTCAAGAGAAAAATATTTTGTTGTACATGAAAACTGTATCATTCAAATATGACTATCCATGAATAGTTTTATTGGAACCCATGTGACTCTTGCATTGCAATGGTAAAACTGGGTTCTTGTCGTTTGTTAATCTCTAAACTAGAACCTTCCTCATATTGTAAGGCATATGATACAGGTAAGATCATTGCAAGAACTTTTGAGAAAGAGGATCCAAAAGGCTGACTATGAATGTTAGTTTTGCCAACTTGCCACAATCTAGGATCATCTGGAAGGTGTGCCTCAATGAGATATTGCCCATATTGGGTTGGCCTGTGGACATGCCCGTGGTGAATTGTCTTACTTAACTGATGTGAGAAAACACAGCCCACTGTGGGCAACACCATTCCCCAAGCAGGATGGTCCCAAACTGTACAGACGTGGACAGACTGACCTGAGAACAAGTAAGCAAGCAAGCATGTATACATACTTCTCTCTGTTCTTAATTATGGTATGCTTGCCTTAAGGTCCTGCTGCCATGACTCACTTGATATGATGGACTGCAATCTGGGATTATGAGCCAACCAAATCTCTTTCTCCCTGGAGTTGCATTTTGTCAGAGTATTTAATCACAGTAATGAAAATGAAAGTACAGCGCTCACCTACCAGACACGAGAGTGACCTGTTTTTGTTGACAAAAAAGTCACAGAGGGACTTGGGGCTTCATTTATCTTTGTTCCTGCAATATCTACAACTGCCTTACATTATAGCATTCAGTCCATCGCAATTAAAGTCTCGGAGTAACAGATTGAGTGAAGTCTTGCACTATCTTGCATTAAAACTCTGTATGAACAATGTGGGTGAGCCATGATACTCAAATACATATAAGACAAAGCATATAAGACAAACCTATAAGATAGAAACAATTTTTTACCATGAGATCAGAAAAGAACTGGTTTGTCAGGCTACAAATCCTTGATGAAGCAACAGAAGATGCTTAGAAACTCCGGGGTTAGGAAACCAAAGTATACTCCAACTCGATGCTACCACCACTGGCACAAGAAATGGGTCATCTCTTTTTGAGTTGTTGACCAGTAGATTACTATAGACACCACTCCCCACAACTGTAACAGTACAGGCCATTACCAATGTTATTGGTCACTCTCCAGAACTTGACTGTAAGCTACTATTGCTGAAGACATCACATACTTCAGTCATACAGCATGGAAAAATCCAGCTAGTACTCAACTGGAAACTTCATTCCTAACATAGCTTTCATAATGGTAGAAGGTGATATGCGCACAACTAGAGGAGGAAAGTAATCATCACGTTCACACAGTTATGAACACTGAGAGATACGTTAATGGCCAGGCTACAAGATCTGCCCACTGGTGCAACAGTGGTACGAGTATTTTGACAGTAACAAACCACCTTTTCATTGTATTTAAGGCCACTCTACAAGATGGAATTTACACCTGTCACTGTGAATAAGATCAAGAATCTGTGACTAGACAGCTCATGGTCCTCAGCAGAAAAGCTATTAGTGGTGTAATAAATGGACACAGCATTAACATGACTCCTAATGACTTGTTGTTATACTTATAGGTCAATGCATCTCTCAGGCCTCATCAGAAAAGCTTCATCTTGCAGTGATGGGCAATCAACATAGAGATCCACAAACAGTTAATGTGCAGAGAAGAGAGACCCAGGAGTGCTCAGTCCTAAATGGGGCATCTATATCATACTCCTCTACCTAACATTCAGGGATCTATATGGAAGAGGGGACAGAAAGATATAGAGCCAGGGGAGGTGAATAGCTTCAAGGACACTGTTTTCCAGATGTGATGAGGCGGAGGGATGCACATATGAACTATTTGCACCTCTGACAGCATGCACAAGCCCTGTGCAAGTTCAAACCAGACCAAATCCCAGCAGGGAGGCAGGGAGGTGGCCACAAACTCTCTAGATGAGGAGCTACTGACATTTGATCACTGCTGGGAGAGGGAAAGTCATTTTTAATGGTATGAAACCTGGTATACCACATTACAGGGCAAGCCCCATACTAGGAGTCATATGCCAGCACTAACTGGACTGGATGGGTTTAAAAGAGGAGATGGAATGGAAGAGATGTTGAGGAGGTAAATATGGTTAAAAAAAAAAAAAAAAAAGTATAAAAATGTCAAAGAGTTAATAAAAACATTATTTTTTAAAAACAGAAAAGTAAGTTACTTCTCAATCCAGGGGCATACACATGAGTGAAGAACTATGCTCAGGACTCATGGAAAAGTGCTCTTGGGAGAAAGGAGATCTACAAATGGGGAAGTGAAAATCTAAACAGACCTGATTCTGTGCCAAGGAAAAGGAGTGTGGGTCCCCTACCTTCCTTCTGACCTTTCAGTCGCCTTCACTGACACACACACACAGTTCCTATTCCACAGCTTGGGGCAGGAGCTGAGGAGACTGGAGATCAAAAGCATATGGGGGAGGGACTGAGGCCAAAGGAAGGGCTAGAAACACTGCAGAATGAACTAGAATACTGAAATCAGAGAAAAGATGAAGCCAAATGATTTTAAATGTGTGCATATAATTACTGGAGACTATCTACTGTTAGGAATCATAATGCAAATATCTGATACACAGGATATCTGATATGCGATCTCTGTGAAAGAGTCATTCGATCTAGGAGGGTCGCCACCCCCAGGCTGAGAACTTCTGCTAAAGAGGCTGTAAGCAAGCAACAAACATGTGTGGGAGAAAAGGATGGCTTTAAGTTCCCAAGGGGAGCCGGGCGGTGGTGGCGCACGCCTGTAATCCCAGCAGAGGCAGAGGCAGGTGGATCTTTGTGAGTTCAAGGCCAGCCTGGGCTACCAAGCAAGATCCAGGAAAGGCGCAAAACTACACAGAGAAATCCTGTCTCGAAAAACCAAAAAAAAAAAAAAAAAGTTCCCAAGGGGAATACTAGAGACTAATAAATTCCAAGATACATATATATGTGCATGTGTGTATACATATAATATATAGGCACATATACATACGATTATATTTTATATATTTTATCATATATATGTATTTCAAATACTACAGTTAACCAACAATTTAAAAGAATCAAACCCCTTCTTTATCACCCAGCTCCCATGATGGCTGGCTTCTTTTTTTTCCTCTGTCAGTTGTAGAGACATGAGTCAGTGGAATGTGAAACAGAAATGCACATGTTCCAAAGGAGACAAAGTAAGCGCTGTCACATCTCAGCTGTGCAGCATGTCCCATGTACAGTGGTAAGAAAAGAAAATACACTCCCAAGAATGTCTCCAGAGTAGAGACAGAGGCCTTTTTTAAACATAGACACATTTTGTTAAGGGATTTGGACAAACCAATGTGATACAATTATTAAATCCAGAAGTGCCACTCACTATGCACTCAAAACAATTTAATAGTAGTCCATTCTTTGGCTCAGAAGAGAATGAAATGAAATTTGTGAAAATACTGTGAAGTGCTATTTATGAAATGGCAAACACAACTTAATGGCTTTTGCTACTTCCTGAAGTTGGACACATTGGGGGGGGGTCTTTACTTTTGAGCTAATGCTTGTATTACTTAAGAACCTAAGGAAACTTTCATACATGCCACAGCTAATTAGTGGCAGAATATACTAGTCTCTGTATTATGCTAATTATGCTTGAAATTTGTAATGCAATGGGACATTTTTAGATTCAAATAATTTTGTCTTAACAGAGGAATAATGAAAAACAAATTGTTACAAACCATTTAACTCCTGCATAAACACTTACATAGTATATGGTTGTTGAAAAGTAACAATGTAAAGAAGAATGAAAGGTACATACCATGACAACACCCGCAGCATAGCTTTTATTGCATATGTCACCCGGTGATGCTGCTCCAATATATTTTGGATGTTCCCTGTAACTACATCATAATGGTTTACTTTGTATTCATATAATTATATAGCACAACATATAAGCATATATGTACCTCCTCATGAGGTTAAAAAGATCACTTGAGAAACATACAAACTTCCAATCTGAATATCTAATAAAGTATGCAAAATGTTCAAATTATTGTCATTATTCATTTGATATCAACTTCTTCCTTCCCCTAGCTCTCAGCTTTGATAGTATTCTATCATCTGAAATGCCACTACATTTCCCTTATGTGCAGTAACTCCTTTAGCCACTAAAAGTTGAAAAGTAGGGAAAGAACTTTTAACTTCTAGAAGGGGCAATGTTACATATTTTAAACATAAGTGCTTATTTAATACTAAATTATCACAAAGCAACCTACACAAATCTATCCTCATGAAAAAGTAGACATGAAATACATTAATCTGTATGGGTAAAATTAAATAAACAATTTTATATTATTTATTAGATTAGACTGACATATTCTTCAACCAAGCTGATATCATATAAATTAATGACATACATTAATTCTACTTTAAATACAAAAATATGCCAATACAAAATTGGCCATCATTGTTTTTATTTTTAAACTATCATCTTTATTGTATACATATATATGTATAGGTATACTTCATAGTATATGTATGTATATGCTATGTAATATGTATGTAAACATATATATATAATCTTCAAAGTGTCCTACAGAAAACTGAAGAATATAATGAATGCAAAAATTGACCTTCATGGAATTACTAATTTGTTAATCATGCAGAACACTGTCTACTTACATGAGTAAGTGTGTTATCTCATGGGACTGTAGGGTAAGATAGTCTCGTTTCCAGTCCAAAATTCTTTGTAAAATATCATTAGCATCTCCGTCGGTAGAAATTTGGTCTTTATCTGACCACAGTTCCAAAGAGGCTAACACAACAGTCAATTCCAGCTGAGTAAACATCTATGAATAGGATTTACAGTGTCTGTTTCAAAAATATCAACTCTTATATAAAAAATACAGAAAGAAGTTCACTAGAGTATTGGGAACATTGAGCTAATAAAATATATTCAAGTCATTAATTTTCCATACTTTTAAAATACAAGTCATAGTCAATGTCTTTTTCATAAAATTAGAAATCTTAAAAACTAAAAACTTACTGTGTTGACAAGCCCAATAATCTGGAAAATTTTCTGTGTTACACCCAAAGTGTCAGATCCCATGTAATCATACTGAAATACAAATTTAACTGTTTTAGGATTTACTAAAGTAATGTGATAGTACATTTTTCAACAGCTGGATTATTTTGGTACTATAAGACAAGCATAATTTTATCAAGTATTTCTACATGCTATATTTTTATTAAAGTTTTATTTTACCAATTACAATTAAAATTTATACTAATTATATTAGAATATAATCATATGTAACTTATATAAAATATAATGATTTATAATAAAACACTAAAATGATACTATATAATTATATAATAATAATTTTAAAAATAATAATTCTTATTAAAAACGATGACCCAAGAACACACTGGCATTTAGAATGGACTCAGTGTAAACTTCTAAGACTCTCAAGCAGAAAAGGTATGAAGTGAGAGGCACTAACACACGGATTCCACCCCATGATAACCAGACCTCCACAGCTGGAAATTGCCTATGAAATAGGGATCCAAGGACCTCTCGGTGCATGCCCCACAAATGAGGAAGAGCAAATACATGAAGAAAGAGAAGAAACAACTGAAATTGAAAGTAAGTCTACAGCAGAAAAGATAAACATCATCATGATGTGGAGTCAAATGAACACATTAATACAATCTGCTAAATAAAGTGGACCACCTCCAGAGGGATGTGGACTCTGACTCTGGAGCTGATAAATTACTTCTGTTCCTGGGCATCATTAGCTGCATACACTCAGCAACTCAGTCCAAACACTTCCTGGGACCAGAGCTGTAGCTACAGTCTTCTCGCCAGCCTGGGGCTAGAAGCCCCAGGTCAAATTCTCAACTTTCAATTGAAAAAAAAGAATATGGACTTGTGTACTTAGACTCTGTGAGCATGAGTACAGGGTATGAGTCATTCAACACATTTTTCTGGCCAACATTTCTGAAATCCTTCTTTACTATACTCTTCAAAAGATGTGAATTATGGTGGACTCTTCTAGTTGTTCTCTGGATCTGTACTCTTTTCTTTTAAACTTATTTCTTGGAGGTGATCACACCATGTGAGATGTCTCTGTTTTACCTCACCTGTCTAAGGCACCTTCCGGTTGGTTTAATAAAAAGATGGATGGCCAATAGCCAGGGAGGAGGGTACAGGCAGGATTTCTGGGCAGAGATAGGAACTCTGGGAAGAATCTGAGAGGCAAGGGATTCACCAATGAGATGAAGAGGAAGTCAGACATAAGGTATTGAGGAGCGGTAATGAGCCACATGGCAGAAGACAGATTAAAATAAATGGGTTAATTTAAGTTTTAAGAGCTAGTTGGGAACAAGCCTAAGCTAAGGTCAAGCTTTTATACTTAAAGAAGTCTCCATGTCATTATTTGGGAGCTGGCGGTCTAAAGAAAGACTGGCTATACATATTTTTATTATTTCTTTGAGAATTTAATATTGTACATTTTAATCATATTTGTCCCCTACTTTTCCCCCTAACTCTTCCCAAATCCACCCCATTCCCAACCCCTCAACTTTGTGTCTTCTCTTTCTTCATTTCTTTATCTTTCTTTAGTTTTCTTTTTTTTTTTTTATAACCAATTTGTAGAGTTTAATTTGTACTTCCCTGGGTGTGGGCCATCCACTAGAGCATGAGCAACCTACCAGGGGCCACATCTTGAAAAAAAAAATAATAACTGACTCTTTCTCTCCTAGAAGCCATCAACTGTTCACAGCTCCTCACTTAGGATGGGGGCTTATAACCCCCTTCTCAGTCCATATTAGAGTGTTGACTGGCTTGATCAGGTCTCATGAGATCATGAGAACAATGGTTCTGTCCTGTCCAGAAATCATTGTTTTATTGCAGTCTTCTCTGAACCCTGTCTCTTATGATATTTTCACTCCCTATCCTGTGACAATCTGAGTCGTGTGTGTGTGTGTGTGTGTGTGTGTGTGTGTGTGTGATATGATATCCTGTTTATGGATGAGTATTGCGCTGACCCTTGTTGGCTGCACTTTGATCAATTGTGAGTTTCTATGTTAAATACTATAGTGATATTTTATTTGTATTGAAATGTGATTTTATTTGTATGTCAATAAAGTTGCCTTGAGGTCAGAGCAAGCCAGAGCAGAAGCCGAGCAGTAGTGGGGCACGCCTTTAATCCCAGCACTTGGGAGGCAGAGCTAGGCGGATCTCTGTGTGTTCAAGGACACAGCCAGCATGGCAGACACACGCCTTTAATCTCAATACCAACCATAGACGACCTGGAGGTCTGTACAAACAGGCAGTGACGAGGAGGTCATGTGGCTGGGTTTACAACCAATGAGAAAACAGAACAGAAAGTTTTTAAATAGACAGGACACACAGAAGTAGGTCTCTTGCGGAGAGGAGGAACCGCAGAAGCAGTGACGGGTAAGGTTTTCCACTTGCTCTGACCTCGTGGTTTTTAACTCTGCAATCCGTTCTGTGTTTCTTATTTAACAAGCCGGTTACATCTACAAAATACTATCCACTTCTCTGATGAAATTTGAGAGCGGCAACAATCTATGGATATAGAGATGTGAATTTAGAATGCAATTCGATACACAGTCCGCTTAGCAGAATAGCGACAGTGGGTTCATTCCTGGGGCCTGTGAATGCCCCAAACATGGGTTCTTAGCCAGACTTACAGTACTAGGTATGTGTTTTCTCCTGTGAAGCAGGCCTTAAATTCAGCTTTAAAAACAGTGGTTGGTTCTTCTATAACATTTATACCACTGTTACACTCCTGGGCATGCTTTGCCACACTGGTCATCATGTAGTTGAGAGAGAACACAGTTAAGAAAAACTAGTAATGACCTTTCCCTCAGCCCCTTCCATTACTATGAAAACCCATCAGGAAGAAGCTTCCTGGTCAACACTAACTTTATTGCTCTATGCCAAATATGTGTGCTGTCTTCAGTAATAAGGGCTCGCATCAACTTCTGGTGGGCAACCAACAACAATTGCAATCGCCTATATTATTGTGGGGTCTCCAGGACACCTCTGACCAAGGTCTCAAAAGGATGTATCCCATTCTTAGCACTAGGAATTTTATTTAACAACCTATGGATTCTAGGAGGAATATCATCTCTTGTGTAGGGTAATTCTAATGAAACCCCTTTATATGAATATGTAAATATGAAACAGGTCAAAGAGCAGTTTCCATATGGGGTTTTAGTTATCTCTTCCATCATACCATCCTCTGCCCTACGTGCCCATCTCTCTGACCACTTTAAATTCCCTCCACATTACTGAATCTTAACTGATTCCATTTCTCATGCTGCGCAAATTCTTCAGCATCTCCCAACTACACACGGGGGTGAAACAGAAGCTCTTGCCTTAGGCTGAGATTCAGCTACCTCCTTTGATCCTCCCACAGACCCACGATCCTGGAGTGATGCTTATATCCATTTCAGTTGCATCAACCCACTATCACTCATCAAACAGAGTAGCATATTTGAGAGACTCCTGATTTGGGCTCCTACCACTGTGTGCATCTGATAAGACCTTCACTATTTATCTTAAAAACCTCTACTATGAACATTGAACAGTTTCTACACCTTCCAGGATTGTACTATTTCACACTGTTCATGTTAACATACATTACATCACAGTGTAATTATCTTACTGTTTAGCTGTCTTTTCACAATGAAATTTTATAAAGCAGATAATATTGAATGAGTAACAAACTAAAACACCTGTGAGCTCAAAGAAAACAAATCATTTCTGTCTCTAAGTTTCATTAAGAAGAAGGAAGGGAAAATGAAGAAATGGAGGAGGGTATGAGAAATGAGGAGGTGAACAGAAGAGAAAGGGAGATAGAAGAAGGAGAGAAGAGGAGGAGATGGGATAAAGGGGGCAGGAGGGATACAGGAAGGGAAATTGACTTACCAAAGATTTTCCCACTATAATGTGCAGTTTTAGACTTTGAGGGAATAGTTGTGAATGATTTTTGTCCTGGAAAACAACCAAAAATATTAATTGTTAGTGTGTACCGAGCTTTCTAAAAGCAAAAGTTAACATGCAAAGAAGTCAGGGAAGACATACATAAAACCACGATTGAGACTGAAACATGAAAGACTATTGTAAAACATAACTTTCACTTCAAAACATCTTTGGCATGAGAGGTTCCCTGTGAGGGCTTCACCCTTAGAAGGAGAACTCCAGGTATTGGTGGTTGCCTTGAGCTCCTGAAAGGTTAGCCAATCCCAAGATGGCTGCTCTAAACACCTATGTGCAACACTTAGTGATCTCAGTGGGCTGTGTTTGTAATCTCCCCCCACCCCGCCGTGTGTGTGTGTGTGTGTGTGTGTGTGTGTGTGTGTGTGTGTGTGCACGTGCACGCGCGTGCATGTGCAACAATTACAATTAAAAAATAAGAAGCCATGAATTTGAGGAATGGAAGAGGGACAGGAGGAATTGGAGAAAGGAAAGGGAGGGAGAGAATGATGTAAATACTTAAAAAGTTAAAAGCCCACAGGAAAGTTACCAGCTGAGATTTAGTCTTCACCCCGTTCTCCCCATGTGTAGCTGGCATGTTCATTATTGTCACGTGGCCTTCTGCAGATCAAAACACTGTGATTTTTAAGAGAAGCCAGTAGGTCTTTTCTCTCTCCTATGTGTTGTGCCTTGGGCTCTAAATCATTTCCAAGTGACTTTATTGTCAATAATGATGCAGTTATGGTTGTTTATGGTGTCATATTTCATCTGTGGCTCATTTTATATCCAATATAGATCGTGTAAATACATATAATCTTATATTGATATATAGTACCTATGTATCTACTTATCTTATTGCTTTTTTTTTTTTACAGTTATAGGGAATTCATTCATCATTTTCAAAGAAAATGTATTCCTTCCTATGCCAAATCTTACAGTCCCATAAATGAATAGTTTTTTCTCCATTTACTTAGTTCTTTATTAAATCAGCACTTTGCAGTTTGTGTGTACAGCATTTCTACACTTCCCCTGCTGTTTCTAGGAGTGTACTGGATTTTTATATGCCATCTAATATTCAGTAAGTGTGTATTTCCATCATTGGATTCAGGAGTATTGCATAATCCACCAAGGAATCCTTTATCATGATGGGTAGAGGGATGAAAGGAGATATCCTTGAGTTTATCAAAATTTAACAAGAGGGCAATCAGTCTTGTGTCACTGAGTATCATCTTCGATTAGGTTTTCATGGATAGTATTTATCAAGGGCAAATTTCACTCTATTACAAGGTTGCTGAGTGTCTGCATCAAATGGACACTGAATTTTATTATCTTTTTTTACTACACAATGGATAAAATGTGGGCTTTCTTCTATACCAGCTGAGTTGGTATTAACTTGGATTACTTTTCCAATATTGGACCCAGTACCTGCTTTTGAAATAAAAGGAAGTAAAAACAATCCATTCTTCAGGGAAGCTTGTTACATTTAGGAAATAGATAGCTCAAAAGCTTTAGGAAGTCCCTGAAACTGACCAGATTCATTAAATCTCTCCCTTCCAAGAGGCCAGCTGAGAGACACTCTCAGACCAGCCCAGTTGCTGAAAGAAGCAGAGACCAGCCTGTGTGGGAATGGTGTTTTGGAGAATCGCTGTTTACATTTTGCCTTTAAATTCAAACTGTTACCCAAATACATTAAGGTCATTTATAACTATGTATTCACTCTGCTTATATATTATACCTTGAACCTGTGCAGAATTAACAGACCTCTGAGAAACCCATTTTAATTCCTGTTACTATGATTTGGATGTCTCAATGTACCTTGTTCTCTATTTTTCCTTTGTGACTTTTTTATGGCTTTGACTCAGCAATGCATATGTGTGGGAGAGGGAGACCATTTGGTGGGAGCAATGCCCCTTGCCCCCATAGGTTGGAAGCAACAAGTAGGTGGTAATAACCGACTGTGGCTGTGTGGGTTGTTCAGTGTCTGTAAGGCCAGAAAAAGAATTGTGTCCCTTATGAGACTCCTGTAAAAGATTCAGACAGAAGTTCCTCACTCCTTTTCACTACTGCACAGAACAAGACAAGCTAAAACTGTTCTGAATAGAGCATGCTCACTCTTGCAAAGAGCATGGAGAGTTAGTCCTTCATTAACGCGGCATCATCAGAAGTCTAAACTGCGTGGGGGAGGTGCAGATGCCTGCAGGAGGTGCAGACTACCTAAACTGCGTGGGGGAGGTGCAGATGCCTGGGGGAGGTGCAGACTACCGAAACTGCCTGGGGGAGGTGCAGACTACCTAAGCTACCTGGAAGAGACGCCCTCTAACCTGTTGAACTACTTGCAGGAGCAGCATGCTCCAGGCTTCCAGTCATCTTTAGCTATTGTTAGCCACTATTCGTAGTGTGGTGATAGTTGAAGGCCATGCAGCTGTCTTTGAGTTATCATTTCTGTTCCTGTAAATAACCACTCACCCACAGTCCTGTAGGTGACCACAATAAAACACTGGTCCGCTAAATTGGACTTTGGCGGCATCTCTACTTTGATCTGCCATTGATTTCCTACCTGGAGTGTTCGGATCTCCCCAGAAATAGTGTCATATAATACCAAAAAGGAGTACTAGCCCAGAGTGGGTGGATCTTCCCACTAATTAGGATGATCCCCTGCAGACATGCCCAAATGCTAATGGAAATCTAGACAAACTCTCACAGAGACGCCTCCCCAACCCCCACCCTGTGACTGGAGGCTGTGTCAACTTGACAATTCAAACTAAGCATCATGGGTAATGTTCAGAGAATTAACCCTATCCAGGTACCCATCTACCCTGGTACTGAGAAACAGAACTCTGCAAAAGCACATGGCCTGGGCTCAGTGCCTGGCTTTAGGGGGTCCTGTCACAACTGGAAGTCTGTAAGGACAACAGCTTACACAGGATGGGTTCATAAAACAAACTAGACTCCCATTCTCTGAACAGCTGACAGCCAAGGCCATTCTCCCAAGGCAATGTGATAAATGTCTGCTTCTTCTGATGGGAGGAAAGGGCTTTTCATTGGCAAGTGACCTAAGGAACAGGCTTCCAAAGGCACAACAGTCCGGCAAACTTAAATTCTAATGAAGCCAAAAGTGTATCTCTATTCTCTTTATCTTTCTGTATTGGCCCAGAGAAACTGCCCAGTATGTACCCATCTTACAGTCATGCTTGAGTGATGAACGAGGCAGAGCCCTCAACTAAACTTATATGTAACTTCGTATTTCCTAGGTAAGCTTATTAGTGAACCTATTTAAATCATAGCTTAATTGATGCCAAAGCTTACTAATATTTATTTCCACCTTCAGTAATATAGAAACGATTGCCTATTTTAGAAAATGTGTCCAATTAATGTATAAAGCTGCATAGGAAACATTGGAAGCACTTCCGGCAGGCTACTGAAAATAGTGGCTATTCTTCCCCCATTGTTCGATAGTTTTCAATAACATACGTTTCCTTCCTTTGAAAACCACCAACATGAAAACTTTACAAGTACATCATAAAGCGATACATGTGAAGTATAATCCTAGGTGATCTTCCAGGTTATGTCAAGGCACAGAAAAAAAAAAAAAGCTGTGAAATGTACTATTTATACTCATCAGCCTCATCTCCCTGCATGACTGATGCACAACAGCAGTGATTCCCTGGTGTTCCTTGCAGCCGGACGCCTATGGTTACCTGTGCATTGGGATGATCCTTATTCAGCTGGCCCGTTTGCCAAATTCGGCTGTAATTTTCTGCTAACACTGGAGTGTCATTCTTCAACTGATAAACTATGTGCTCAAATTTTGCGGAAGATTCCAGTGGTTCAATTCCATAGCTGTTATTTTCAAACTGCAGGAATCCCCTGAATTCAGAAAGGCAATCATTATCAAAACCATGCACAGCACCCCACCCCCTGAACCCCCCACCCTGCCAAGCTATCATCTGAAATGTGAGAAAGAAGAAACCACAGCGAAACAAATGATTTTATGCATTTACCCCTGTTTGCTTCTGCAGGCACCACTGTTTTTAAAAACCATCATTATCGGTCTTAATTTTGAAGTATAGCTCAGAGTGGCCTCAAACTTTGGATCCTCTTGCCTCCGCTACCAAGTGCTGAGATCACACGCATATACCACCCCATGGAGAACTGCACTCTTTTTAAAAGGCAGTATCAGAATTCAAGATATATTGAGGTTCACAAACAGTGAGACAAAATTAAATCCACTTCATATGTTTTAGGGACTAAGAGGCATCAGAACAACACATAAAAACGTTCTGTTCTGGTGAGAGGAGAGGGGAACAGAGGGAAAAAATGGAACCAGAAAAGGAAACTTGGAGCAAAGTACAAAATCATAGTGAACTTCAAGCTTGACTCTTTGGCAGTGGGCAGAGCCCAGATCCAGAAAGCCCACCAAGTTAAGCACACAATGCTAACATGGTGCACACACATGTTAGCACACAAAGCTAATAACAGCCCAGCAGGCCCAGTACAGGGGAAATCCTCCTTTCTTACGAACTTTATATCCAACATGAAGTATGGCCTGCCAGGGATGACTCCTTCAGATAACAAATTCCTTCTGTCTCTCAGCATCACTGAGGGCTATAACCAGGGACCATCTAGAAAAGGGACTACTGCTGGGGAACCATACTACTACTACTCACAAATATAAGAGACAGTCACAGACAGGAGAGGCTCTGACACAATAGCAAAGGAAATCTACAGATTCGGTGCAATCTCTATTTTTAAAAATTCTAAATCTTGAGGGAAAAATTCCTGAGATTTGTGGGAAAGCACAAAAGACTTTGATCATCCAAGTAATTGTGAGCAATCCAGAAATCTTAAAGTATCAAAGTATTGAATTTCAAGTTATACTATAGAACTATAGTAATGGAATAGCATGCTATTCACAGATGCATAGACCAGTGGGGTAGGACTGAGAACCCAGAAGTAAGCCTACACATCAATAGCCAACTGATTCCTGACAAAGAGGCCAACATCTTAGGCTGGAGGAAAGTCTGACCTCCTTATGAACACTGTTGGGAAAACCAGATATTCACAAGTAGAAGACTAATGAAGATCTCTCTACATAGAATTCAACAAAAAATTGATCAAAGAACTTAACATAAGACCTGAAACTTTGAAAGTATTAGAAGAAAATACAAAGGGAACACTTCAAGAATAGGCATTGACAAAGACTTTGCTTAGAAAATACGAGTATTAAAAGTGAGATAGAACTAAACTAAAAATGTCTGCATAGCAAAGGATCAACAAAACAATAAAATGTCCTACAGACTCCTAGCCATTCATTTGTCCCACATTGGACAAGTGCCAAAAAAACTCCTCAAAAAATAAGAAAAAAAAAAAAAAATCAGGGTTGGGGATTTAGCTCAGTGGTAGAACACTTGCCTGGCAAGCACAAGGCCCTGGGTTCGATCCTCAGCTCAAAAAAAAAAAAAAAAAAAAAGCAGTAACCAAGTCAATAAATGGGGGGTGGGGGTGGAGGGAGACATAAAAGTCACCTCTCAACATATGTTCAAGTGACCAGTAAATACATGGAAAAGTGTTCAAGCTTGTTAGCCGTCAGAGAAATACAAATCAAAACTACAAGGACTGGAGGGTTAGCGAAGGGGTAGAACACTTGTCTAGGACCTAGATGCTCAAACTCTGGGAAAAAGAAAGGGAGAAATGCACTGAGATTCCTCCTGGCCCCAGTTAGAATGGCTATGACCCATAAAATCAAAAATGGAAAAGGAACTTTACACATTGCTGATAGAGATGTCAATCAGTATAGTCACTGTGGAGAACAGTAAGAGTTCCTCAAAAAAGAAGCAGCAAAAGACCCAACTATTCCATTCCTGGACAGGTACTTTCCACTATGGTGACAAAGTACCTGAGAAAATCATAGGCAGTGTCTTAGTTGGGGTTTCTATAGCTGTGAAGAGATACCATGACCACAGCAACTCTGAAAAAGGAAAACATTTAATTGGGGCTGGCTTACAGTTTCAGAGGTTTAGACCATTATCATCATGGTGGGACATGGTGGCATGCAGGCAGACATGGTGCTGGAAAAGTAGCAGAGTGTCCTATATCATGACGTGCAGGCAACAAGAAATGGTCTGAAACACTAGGCATGGCTTGAGCATATATGAGACCTCAAAGCCCACCTGTACCAGTGACATACTACCTCCAACAAGACCACGCCTACTCTAACAAGGCCACACCTCCTAATAGTGCCATTCCTCTTAGGGGGCCATTTTTTTCAAACCACCACAAGATGGGAAAGCATCATATGTTTCTCATGGTTTCAGAGATGCCAGCTCATGAGCACTTGGCCTTGCTTCTGAACCTGTGGCCAGGTAAAACTTGATGGCTAGCCAGGCGGTGGTGGCACATGCCTTTAATCCCAGCACTTTGGAGGCAGAGCCAGGTAGATCTCTGTGAGTTCGAGGCCAGCCTGGGCTACCAAGTGATTCCCAGGAAAGGCGCAAAGCTACACAGAGAAACCCTGTCTCCAAAAAACAAAACAAAACAAACAAGCAAACAAACAAAAAACCAAAAAAACAAGAACAAAAAAAAAAAACTTGATGGCTAAAGGAAGCATAAAAGAAGAGTTGCTCAGTTCATGTCAAGCAGAACCCAAGGGGAGGGGAACAAGACAGATACTTCAAAGACACACTCCAGTAATCTACTTCCTCCTCCTTAGCCCCTCCTCCTCAGAGGCCATTCCACTACGAACTCATCATGGATTAATCCCTCCACAAGGTTAGTGTCCTTGTGGTCCGATCATCTATTCATTGTGACACCACCTGGGGCTAGGATTTCAACTCACAAGCTTGTGGATGAAGTGTCATAAGCAAACCACAGCCCACAGTAGGAAACAAAGTCAGGGCACGTAAAGAAAACCATGCTTTGTTACTGCAGCATTATTCCCAGTAGCCAAAAATGGAAAACCATGGGTTAGCCTATGTGTCTGCAACAGATGGCTGCATAAAAAAAATGGGAGATCTATACACAGCTGGGTAGTACCTGGCCATAAAAATATCAGGCCAACTACAGGAAATTGATGGAATTCAATGATAGCACGCAAAAGCCAACTATGGAAGAGGCAGAAAGTCTAGTATCAATGTCTCTTTCAGTGTGAGCTAGGAAACAACCTTTAAGGGTGACTGAAATTAGTAGAGAGGCTACAAGGAGAGAGGTTACAAAGAAAAGGAAAGAATGGAAGAGAAGAGAGGGCTTGGAAACCATCAAACCACCGTGCGGAGCTGTATGGAAACGTCACCATGAGATCTAATGAGACACACAGTTAATATGCATTCATATTTACAATCAGAACCACATGTTAAGGAAGGCAAAGTCCCAGAAACTGATAAGAAGTCCATGAGGAATGTTCTGCAGTTACAAGGCTGTGGTAAAGGAAAATAGGGTGCAGAACAGACATCCAAAAAGGCACTAACATGAAAAGAAGGTTGTGGAGAACCTCCTTCTTTGTTCTTGAGTCATCCACCCTTGATAAACTTTTCATGGTTCCCATAGTAACAAAGAAACCACTTATTGCTATCCTTGGCCACTGAGGGGCCTTCTTTTTTAGCTACTTCATGCACGGCACTAAACTGATACCATATTGAATGGACCTATTAGATTTAATAACCAATTAAGGTCATTTATTATAGTTGAGATATTGACCAAATAAATAAATAAATAAAGCACTAGCCTTTAAAGCAGTGGTTCTCAACCTTCCTAATGCTTTGACCTTTGATATAGTTCTTCATGCTGTGACGACCCCAACCATAAAATTATTTTTGTTGCTACTTCCTAACCATAATTTTGCTACTGTTATAAATCATAATGTAAATATTTTGGGAGATAGAGATTTGCCAAATGGGTCACAACCCATAGGTGAGAACCACTACATTAATGTGTTCTAAAGGTCTCATCTTCAAACCATCGCTTCCTGCCCAGCATTCTGGAAACACCTCCACTCAGGATGCCCTCAGCTGAGTTAGTTTGAGTGACAGCTTAGGTTCAGACATTAACATGAATGAAAGGCCATTGGAAAGGAATCTTTCAGAGTTCCGCTGAAGGTTTTTCTGGATTTGCATCTGCTTGTCATGGTCTCACTCTAAAGCACAGCCCACTGCGTTCACACACAATTATTCTCTAGGATGTTATTACCTGAGGCCAGAGCAGATGTTGAGTGTCACAGTGGAATTTGGAAATTCATCAACATATCCTCGGTAATGGCAATGTGTCTGAAAAGCAGACCACACAGATGAAAAGACAAATTCTTTTTTTAACAACAACAACAACAAAAACAAAAACTGTGTTGTCAAATATTTTAGAAGGCTCATGACATGATAGCAAAAGATTTGATAATAGTAAATCATGAGTTGTGTAGAATTTTTAATGCAAGCTCTCAGGAAATAAGATCTGGGGCACTTTCTTGTGGTGGGTTTTCTCCATTTTTATCTCTCTTTCCCATGACATGTATCATCCATATAACAGGTCACAGTTCCAAGGAGTAAAACATTTGAATTACTGTCAACATGGGCCTTGGGAAGTAGGGCCATGATAGAGTTTTCCTAGGATGTGCAAAGGCCCCAGTTCAGTCTTAGCAAGTAGAAACAATGTCTAAAAGGGAGAAGTAGTCTAATTATACAGTACATCCCTTTCAACAACAAATATAAGATAACAAATACTAAGACATCTGATTCTTACCATTAAGTGTGAAGAGTCGGAATACAGAAATCCAGTTTCATTGTATGTGTGAACCAAAAAATCCTGGGATAAGAATGAGCTTCAAAGAAACCAACAGATAGAATTTAAGTCATTTTTTAAAATGAATATACACATTAATAAAACAATGTTAAGTACAATGGATTCATAAAAAGCATGATTTCATTACAATAATCTTAGTGTGGTATCATTGGTGATACTAATTTTTTTTAAAAAAAATGGTATATGGGCAGAGTCAGGAGAACTCAACACTGGGCCAGCGCTGTCAGGTGTTTCTGTGTATGACTTCACTGAACAAATACTCACTAGTATGTGTACCACATGGCAGTCCCTCTTCCGGGCCCTGGAATATAGCACTAAACAAAAGACAGCCAGAGTCATATATTGCTACGTGACAATGAACAGGGCCTGATTACTGTAGGGTGATTACACACAAGTATGTAGGATGCCATGACACAGCTCCTGAAATAGATGACTAGGCACAAAAAACAAGCCGGATGGACTTGCAGGCAGAGCTGGGATAAAATGAAAGGGTCTTGGGCCAGACATAGGTATGCATCTACAAAGAGTAGCAATGGGAACTGTGTTTGGAACAGAGTGTAGAGTGACAAGACAGTGAGACGGAGTCACAGAGGGCTGGGGTAAATGGAGAGGAGCAGACATTTTAAGAAAGCCAAAGTCAGTACTACGTTGAGAATAGTCTGCAAGGCAGATACATGGAAGCTGAGGCTATTCAGAAGACTAATACCGCCACCCAGGCCATCTCGGATGGGGTCCTGAACAATGACAATCATGGTGAAGGCTCATGTGGGCTGCAATAACCCTCTGGACCTTGGGGAAGGCAGAAGTAAGAGATGCCAAGGATATCGCTTTCTTCTTTCTTAATTTTCCTTTTCCTTTCTTTTTTTTTTTTTTAATTGGAAGAGATGACTTGCCATTTACTAAGATTGTTATGAGGAATGCAGATTTGGGAAGAGCATCACAGGTCCACTTTCAGCAAGGTAGCAACAGGAATTGTAGCAAATATTTGATTCTGAAATAATAAGGGGATGAGTGCAGCATCCATTGCCATGGAATAATGTACAGATATCAATCACAAATGGTCAACAGTCAGGGACTGTACCTCTAGCCACAAGACTGAACTGAAACACTAGCTGACTGCATCCACATTAGACATTCATATCGTACCCTCAAATCGGGAAGGTGAGGAAGACTCTGCAAAGAATGCAGAGAGAATGACAAGATTAGGAACACTGGTAAGAGTCAGACCAGGGCCAGGGGTGCATGACATTCTGGAGTCCAGTGGAGAAAGCATTTTATGGAGAGGACATTAACCAGTTATACCAAATGTCATCAATTGGTAGAGAATAAATGACAAAATGAAGACTAGAATGCGACCATGGTATTAAAAACAAAACCTGAGGGACAGTGATACTCTTATCAAAATTTCCAGTCAGTTTTAGGGGAGTACTAAGAAGGAAAGGCCAGTGTAAGGTCGGCAGACGTCATGGATGAAGATAACTTCCGTAGCCTTGTTCAGCCATAGAGCAAAAGGACAACAAGCAACCGTTGTGACACATCTTTGTTGATCCCTGAGGCTCCAAAGAGGAAATGCTGGGAAAATGTGATGACGATATAGAAAGATTGATTGCGGCTTTGAGCTGTGGGTGGGAACAGAGCTGGACCCAAATACAGGAGAACTGTTATTTAAGGGCAGAAGCATTAGCACACAGCACTGAGATTGCTGAAGCCAACAGGGAAGGTTTTTCATATGTAAAAATATTAAGGAAGGCTGTTTTAAGTCACATAAATAATAAGTGCATCACAAAATTGACCCTACTAGAATTTCCCAACACAGTCACTTGATTACTAACTGTATTTGATCTCAGAAATTCATGCAACTCACCATGCTTGGGTACAAGGGAATCCTTAATGGAATATTTCCAAATACATAATTTATTTCTCAACTTAAGAATGTACATCTGGAAATCAAATGCAAGAGCCTCATAGACCTAATATTCGGGACCTAACAAATCCTTAACTGAAAAGTTGATTGACCATTATACTGCACTACTGAATTTAAATACTGCACATAAACTTTAAAAGAGCAAAAACTGGCACAGACATTTACTTTTTGCAAAAGAAAAAAATACATCTTACTAGTTCCTGAGATGCAGAGAGTGGGGTTTCCCATCAATTGTAATGACATAAGTCACCTAAAATAGAGCAAATTGATAGATGATTTAGTAATGCAGACATATGCAATGGAAGACACTGTTGTTCACTCAAGTTAGTAAAAGTATCTCAGCACATTAAAAACGAACATATTCTTTATTGCACTAATTAGTAAGATTTTAGGGTTGGTTGAGTTTGGAAGATTGTGATTTAGTGTGTTGATTGAAATGTTTAAAAAGGAATATATTTTGAAAAACATAATTTTAGAATTACTAATATTCTATCAATTTCTTTTATCTAGAAAATATACATTTCTAATAAAAATAAATAAGGAATGGTTGAGGGTTTATATTATATACCAAACATAATGAACTAATAACAATTTATAAATACATGCATGTTTCATTATTCATATCTCAACTCTCAACATGTAAAACTACAAAGGGGTGAGGGAAAAAAAAAAAAAAAAAAAACCTAAGAGGCTACACAGAAGCCCCGAACAATACCACAGCCCAGGGGTGGGGCTCCAAATATCAGGAACTGAGCAACCACAGTGTTCCTCCTCCTCCTCCTCCATGTAACACAAAACCAAGCAAACTGGGTGGGGGGGGGGCGATTGCAGAGCTGCTGTGCACTTTACAGATGCAGACACCAACCCAGCAACTCTCTTATAAGCTAGACTGGCAGAACTTGTGAACTTTGTAGGAGACACAGGCAGTGTTGCTGATGCCGAGACATACCCAGGACATTCAAGACCACAGAGCTGCAGATCTGGGGCTCATAACCCAGATCTGGGGCAAAGCTGATACCAGCACTCCCTATGGCCCCTGCAAAGCACTACATCACATCCAACACACTGTTCTAGAATAAATTAAAAAAAATCAAGACTGCGGTGATAGATCTTGTGAAAATATTTCTTACGCTGGAAGACACTGGCAATTTTGCTGGACCTTACAACTGAGTTAATAATAATACGTCACTTAAGAGCCCCTTAAATTCCTCATCCTCTGGCTCTCACAGTCTTTCCGCCCCCTCTTCTGCAATGTTCTCCGAGCCTCAGGTGTGAGAGTGTATGTGGATGTATTATGCCCCCGTCCCATGGAAGAATGCTTCTGTATGCATGTGTGTTGTGTTAATCATTTTTTTTTTAAAACAGCAAATAGGACAAATACAGCAAATAGCTGCATTAATGCTATAAATAAACAACACAGAAAAACGTAGCCTGGGGAAGGAATGAGAGGTATTTTACAGAAATCTTTTAAGAGTTTTACATGGGATTAAGTTACTGACTCCAACTAACTCAGGTAACAAACAGTACTGTAAACATACCATCATAAAGCAACATCCTTATACTGTTTCCAGCATCAATGGTGGACATTTGTTGTATAAGATTGCTTTAGACCTATAGATTGTACACACACACACACACACACACACACACACACACACACACTGCTCTCAGTCAAAGGCAGAGATTACACCCATGCATTAATTTAGAGTGTAAAAGCTGATTTCATGGGAAATCCAAGGCAAGTAAGGATAATTGTTACACTGTTTTCTTAAAGGTGGGTTAAATAAAGGAACAGGCTGAGTACACAATAGGGTAGCAGGCTAATCCTTAAGTGACCTCAGAGTATATGATAAACTGGGCCCAGCAAAAGTTCCAGTCTCTTAGAATATAAGCAATATTTTCACACACACAAAAAAATGTATCATCATCTCACTGGCCCTAGTTAGAGACACCATGACCACGGCAACTCTTCTAAAGAAAACTTTTAATTTCTGTTGCTTGCTTACAGTTTCAGAAGTTTAGTCCATCATCATCATCATGGTGAGGAGCATGGTGGCATGCAGGCAGACGTGGTGCTGGAGCTGAGAGTGCTACATCTTGCAGGCAACAGGAAGTCAACTGATAGTCACACTGAGGGAAGCTTGAGCTAAAGAGACCCTAAAGCCCACCCCCACAGTACGTACTTCCTCCAACAAGGCCACACCTCCTAACAGTGCCACTCCCTTTGGGGGCCATTTCCTTTCAAACCACCACATTCCACTCCTTGGCCCCCAAGGACTTATAGTCCTATCATAATGCAAAAGTGCATTCAGTCCAACTTCAAGTCCCCATAGTCTAGAACAGTCTCAAACTTGTTTTAAAGTCCAGAGTCCAAAGTCTTTTCTGAGAAGCATGGCAATCTCTTAACTGTAATCCCCCAGCAAAAAAATCAAAATAAAAAAGCAGATCACATACTTCCAACATACAATGACACAAGATATACATTATCATTCCAAAACAACAGGAAAGGAGCATAGTGAGGAAATACTGGACCAAAGCAAGACCAAAAGCCAGTTGGGCAAACTCAAAACTTTTCAATGAAACCCTTTTCAGCTCTCCAGCTCTGTTCAGCTTTGTTGACTGCAACATACTTTTTTTCTTTTGGGCTGGTTCCACACCCAGTTAGCAGCTCCCCTCGGCAGGTATCCTATGACTCTGCCATCTCCTACATCTTGGGTTCTCCAAGGCAATCCGGGCTTCAACTTTACAACTTCACACAATGGCCTCTCCACTAAGCCTCCATTCAGGGACACCCCTGACTCATGCCTAATCACAGCAGCATTCCTTAGGTGCAGAGTTAATTTCCATAACCTGTTTATACTATCCTTAACTCTACCAAGTTCTGCCACTTGCCAGAACTGGAACGTGGCCCTCTCAGTCAATTACATCGTCACCAACTTTCTGTTTTCCATGATTTCCTTCACTGCCTAAGCTTGGATGTTCTAGTACTTGCTCTGTAGACCAGGCTGGCCTCACACTCAGTTTGAGTTTGAGCAAAAGAGACCTCAAAGCCCACCCCCAGAGTGACACACTTCCTCCAACAGGGCCACACTTCTTAATAGTGCCACTTCCTTTGGGGGCAATTTTCTTTCAAACCACCACACTACCCTTGCTATTTACCTATAAAAACAAACATTTTATACCAGCCCAATAACACTGCTTGTTGCTTTATTTACAATAACCAAAAACTTGGAAGCAACCAGAGTGCACTTCAGAAACTTAACTAATTAGCAAACTGTGGTCCATCTAAACAATGCAACATTACTTAGCAATAGAAAAAATGGAGCAATTATGCCACTGGAGGGCAGGATAGAATCTTGAATACGTATTCTTAAGTGAAAGAAAGCACCTATACATAGTCTATATATGGCACCAATATGATTGTAACACATTCAAGAAAAGTCAAAACTACAAAAACTAGAATGGGATGTGGCCATCGGGGTTGTGTGTGTGTGTGTGTGTGTGTGTGTGTGTGTGTGTATGGAGCACAAGAGAATTTAGTGTACATATGTGTCATTATATATCTGTCCAAGCTGGCAGAATGTGTGGCACCAATGGGTTGACACCTGCACTGAAGACAGGATGTTCTCTGGCCAGAAGAGACTTGAAGGGTATACTCTGATGGGAAGACAGCATGGAAATGGTTAAAAATCAGAGCTCAACAAGCCTCAAGAAAATAGGAAGTGAAAGGTGAAGAGAAGTCCATAAAATTTGAAATGACAAAAGCAATAAAATGATTTCGTTTTTTCCTGCATCTTCTGATTATGTATTCCCCATCAAATCTAACTAATCAAATTAATGAACACACTGATTACTAGCATCAGAATGAAATCAGTGATGCTGATACACATGCCACAGATATCAAAGGGCAAACAGACAGCAGTACCTATGATTTGCATGAATAACTACAGTTGAAATTAAATTAATTAATGCTACATCAATGGCGCAACTCGATCAATATAGAATAGACAGTTTCAAGAACTTTAACCCTATTATGGAAATTGAATGGTGATTAAAGACAAACACTGAATAGTTTTACTAGAAAACTGTATCAAAATTGTAAGAAGTAACACAAAATGTTTACAAAAGATGAGTGAACACTCTCCCATTCATCTTATGAGAATACTGTTATCCTAATACCCAGGCCAAAGCCTGGACTAAATAAAAGCTGCATGTGCCAATGTCCTACGCGCGCGAGCGTGCGCGCGCACACACACACACACACACACACACACACCACATACACACTTCTATAGTGATATTTTATTTGTATTGAAATGTGATTTTATTTGTATGTCAATAAAGTTGCCTTGAGGTCAGAGCAAGCCAGAGCAGAAGCCGAGCAGTAGTGGGGCACGCCCTTAATCCCAGCACTTGGGAGGCAGAGCTAGGCGGATCTCTGTGTGTTCAAGGACACAGCCAGCATAGCAGACACACGCCTTTAATTTCAATACCAACCATAGAAGACCTGGAGGTCTGTACAAACAGGCAGTGACGAGGAGGTCATGTGGCTGGGTTACAACCAATGAGGGAGGAGAACAGAAAGTCTTTAAATAGACAGGACGCACAGAAGTAGGTCTCTTGCGGAGAGGAGGAACCGCAGAAGCAGTGAAGGGTAAGGTTTTCTGCTTTGGCTCTGACCTCGTGGTTTTTAACTCTGCAACTGGCTCTGTGTTTCTTATTTAACAAGCAGGATACATCTACAATTGGCGCCCAACGTGGCAAGAATTCACTAAAAAACCGCTTGCCTTGGCAGTGGGTCCGGCTTCCCGCCTGGGCGGGCCTGCCTCCCTAGCTCCGGCTTAGCCCTGGTCTAACCCAGGCCTAGCTCAGCTTAGGACTCAGGCGCTGCGGCTGGAGTTACTTGCTTAAAAAGCCAGTGCTACAAACAACTCAGGCCTGCGGGAGCTACCGCTAAATTGCAGGAGCTACACGCAACTGCAGATAGGCTGCTTTTGGCTGAAACGCCAGCGCACGTGGTCGGTCGGAGCTTAAGGAAGCCAGAGCCCAGGCTCGACTCCGCTCAGACCAGAACATTGAAGCGGCTGGATTCAAGATTTTAGCCAGAACTTGGCTACGCTTTCTTGCTTTCTCTCTCTCTCTCTGGATTCCCACCTCGGACGCTAGGTAGCTGTTTGGAAATTCCCTCAGATTTCTACTGTTCTGCGCAGAATTGGTAAGTCATTTATATCAGATATTTTAAAGGAAACTATTTAAAAGAGATTTTTTTTCCACATTAAAAAAAAAATGGGTTTTATGTGTACATTGGAAGAAAATTGGGCTTTGTTTGAAATTTTAGGCAGTATGGTAATGGAACAACTATATGAGAAGATTAATGTTGATCGAATTATGTACATTATTATTCTTCTTATCCTTATTTTACAATTTAAAAAGACAGTCAATTTAAGTGCCAGGATAAAAATTTTAGAAAAACTTGTTAAACCTGTTAAAATGAATTATAGAGAAATTCAGATTCAGACAGAAGAAATTAACAGTGAAGTTGTTTCAGGATTGGATTATAAGGTTACAGAAAGAAAGCCTGTTTTCACACAATCACCCTTAATTTATCCGGTAGCCATACAACAGCAGCCTGGTCAAATGACTACACAAAATATTTGGACTCCAGTTGAAATGTTAGACTTACGAAGGTTTAAGGAGGCAATAGTATCTTATGGCATGCATTCTCCATATGTAAAACAAATGTTAAACTCCTGGTCGACTTATAATAGAATTATACCACAGGACTGGCGGGAGCTGGCACAGGCGGTTCTAGAACCCGGACAGCAGCTCCAGTGGCAAATGTGGTTCAAACAGGAAGCTAAAACCATAGCAAAACAATGTAGTGATAGAGGTATACAAATCTTCCAGGATCAGCTTGTTGGAGAAGGCCAATATGCTGCAGTACAAACACAATGTTTATATGATATGCAAACTCTAATTCTATGTCGTATGGCAGCCATGAATGCATGGGACAGAGTTGAGGAACCAGGGAAGAAAACAGAGTCATTTACAAAGGTTATACAGGGCCCAAAAGAATCTTTCACAGATTTCTTACAAAGATTGACTTCAGCAGTAAAGAGAATGGTCCCAAATTCAGAAGCTAGCCAGATAATAATTGAATCTTTGGCTTTTGAGAATGCAAATGAAGCATGCAAGAGAATAATCAGGCCGTTAAAGGCGAGATCTGCACCCCTGGAAGATTGGATTAGAGACACGGTTAATGTTGAGGCTCATGATCATGATAATATGTGGGTAGGAGAAGCAATTTCAAGAGGTTTGAGGAATGTTAGATGTTTTGGATGTGGAAAGCAAGGGCATTTGAAAAGGGACTGTAAACAGGGCACTTCTAGAAACAATGTTTCTTCAAGGAACAATGGCAACAGAATACCCCTTCCTTCAGGAGTATGTAGAAGGTGTGGTAAGGGAAGACATTGGACCAATGAATGTAGATCAACAAGGGACAGACAAGGTAATACTTTGCCTCAGTCTTTGGGAAACTCCCAGAGGGGCCTCAGGCAGGCCCCTACAGTGAATCCAGTTCAGACTTTTCCTGCAATCGTAGAGGAGGCCCCTACTCAGAGCAGTTAAATGACCAAATGCCTATTGGAATAAACCAGGCTACTCAGAGTAATGGAACAACTGAGACAGAGAGAACAGAAAATTCAGGAGAGACCATAAAGAAAATTTTTTGGCAAACTTCTATAAATGAACAAAGACCACAATTAACAATAAAAATAAATGGTGTTTTGTTGTCTGGTCTGGTAGACACAGGTGCTGATGTTACCATAATTGCACCAGAATTTTGGCATCCATCTTGGCCTCTTCAGGAGGTAAATGTTCAACTGTTAGGAATTGGAACATTATCTCAAGTTAAACAGAGTGCAAGATGGCTCGAATGTATAGGCCCAGAAGGACAGAGAGGCAGATTAAAACCATATGTGGCTAACATAGCCATGAACCTGTGGGGTCGAGACCTGTTACAACAATGGAATACTCAGATTAACATCCCTCCAACCTCAGAAACAAATCATAAACTAGCACATGTTTCTGAGAGAAATATTAGAAGGTATTATTCTAATGAGTGGTCACCAGCCATCCATATTATACAAGAACAGGGCACACAAACTGATGATCTTCCAAAGACACCAACAGCTCTACCTTTAAAATGGTGAACAGACAAGCCTGTATGGGTTCAACAATGGCCTTTAACAACAGAGAAACTCCAGGCTTTAGAAGAGCTGGTAGAAGAACAGTTAAATGCTCAGCATATTGAAGAATCTACTAGCCCATGGAATTCTCCTGTATTTGTTATTAAAAAGAAATCTGGTAAATGGAGAATGGTAACAGACCTTAGAGCGATTAACAAAGTAATTCAGCCAATGGGCTCTCTACAATCTGGAATTCCTTTGCCTACTCTGTTACCTAAAGGATGGCCTCTCATAGTTATTGATTTAAAAGACTGTTTCTTTTCAATACCCCTACAAGAAAAAGACAGAGAAAGATTTGCTTTCACAGTGCCTACTTACAATAATTCTCAACCGGTTAGAAGATTTCAATGGAGAGTCCTCCCACAGGGAATGTTGAATAGTCCAACCCTGTGCCAATATTTTGTACAACAGCCCTTAGAAGTGATACGTAAAAAATTTCCTAAATCTATAATTTATCATTATATGGATGATATTTTACTAGCTGACTCAAGTGCAGATACTTTAGAAAGAATGTTTGAAGAAGTAAAGAAAATATTGCCTGGCTGGGGATTACAAATTGCTCCTGAAAAGATACAAAGAGGAGATTCTATTAATTATTTAGGATATAAAATAGAGCTACAAAAAATTAGACCTCAAAAGGTACAAATTAGGAGAGATCGCCTACAGACTCTTAATGACTTTCAAAGATTATTTGGGGACATTTCTCATCTACGAACTATTGTTGGGGTAAAAAATGATGAACTGAATAATTTGTTCAAAACCTTAGAAGGTGACAAGGACTTAAATAGTCCAAGAGAATTATCACCTGAAGCTGAGAAAGAATTGGCCTTGGTAGAAAAAAAAGTACATGAAGGACATGTAGATCGTATTGATCCAAAGCTGGATTGCATTTTGGTTATTTTACCTTCTAGGCATTCTCCTACAGGAATATTAATGCAGAGAGAAGATATTATATTAGAATGGATATTTTTACCAAATAAACCAAATAAAAAATTAAAAACTTATGTGGAAAAAATCTCTGACTTAATTTTGAAAGGAAAATTGAGACTTCGTCAATTAGCAGGAATAGACCCAGCAGAAATTGTTGTACCTTTAACTAAAGAGGACATTGAAAAATTATGGGCAGAAAGTGAACCTTGGCAAAGAGCTTGCAGTAATTTTTTGGGAGAAATTAACAGCAAATATCCTAAAAGCAATAGAATTGATCTTATAAAGAGAGCTGATTGGATCTTGCCTCGAATTGTACGTGAAAAACCCATATCTGGAGTTCGGACATTTTATACAGATGCCAACAAGCAAGGAAAGGCAGGTTACAAATCAGAAAATTTAAGTAAAGTGGTTCAAAGTCCTTATAATTCAGTTCAAAAATCAGAATTGTATGCTATTCTGTTGGTATTAATGGATTTTTCAGAACCTCTCAATATAGTTACTGACTCTCAGTATGCTGAAAGAGTGGTATTACATATTGAGACTGCAGAATTTATCCCTGATGCTTCAGAATTAACTTCACTATTTATTCAATTACAAGATACAATCAGGGAAAGGAGTCATCCTTTATATATAACTCACATCCGATCCCATACTGGTCTGCCAGGCCCTCTAGCACAAGGTAATGATGAGATTGATAAATTATTGATAGGAAATGTGCTGGAGGCCTCAGAATTTCATAAGAAACATCATGTCAATAGTAAAGGTTTAAAAAAGGATTTTTCCATAACCTGGCAACAAGCCAAGGAAATTGTAAAGAAATGTCCTACTTGTTCCTTCTACAATCAGACACCATTACCAGCAGGATGTAACCCAAAGGGTACTCAGAGGAATGAAATCTGGCAGATGGATGTGTTTCACTTTGCAGAATTTGGAAAATTGAAATATGTACACCATACTATTGATACTTATTCAGGATTTCAATGGGCAACTGCTTTGAGTTCTGAAAAAGCTGATTCTGTAATCACTCATTTGCTAGAAGTTATGGCCATCATGGGTATACCTGCACAAATTAAAACTGACAATGCTCCAGCATATGTCTCTATTAAAATGAAACAGTTTTTTGCTTATTATAATATAAAGCATATTACAGGTATACCACATAATCCTACAGGCCAAGCAGTTATAGAAAGATCCAACAGAACTCTAAAGGACATGATAAATAAACAAAAAGGGGTAACAAAAACCCCCAGAAATAGACTGCACAATGCTCTATTAACTTTGAATTTTCTCAATGCTAATGAGAAAGGAACAACAGCTGCAGAGAGACATTGGTTAATAGAAAAAACAACAGAATTAAATCAGCCTATATACTTCAAGGATGTGCTGACCTCAGAATGGAAACCAGGGCATGTGTTACGTTGGGGACGAGGTTTTGCTTTTGTTTCTGCAGGAGAAGATAAGCTGTGGGTACCATCAAAACTGATAAAGGTTCGATTTGAACAAGAGAGACCTCTTAATTAGAAGAGGTGATAGTTCATCAACCAACATGACCATCCAGTTTAAACTCACTTATACCATTAATACATGCCTTTTCATTTAATCAGATGTAACTTGCCAAAAGGGGACCTCCCCAAAATTAGTCTTGGGGAAGGGTTTTTGTTTTTGTCTTTTAGGAGAATGAAGGCTAAGGAATCTGAAGAACACTGGACAAATGAGACAACTGAAGAAAAAGGACAAATCATCTGTCCCAGGAAAAAGAGTAAAATGGCCTATTGGTATATCATCTACAAAATTTCATAAATCTTTCTAAATGTTTGTTTCTGCTCTTCTCTAAGAAATTAATACTCTTAGTCTTCTTGTAGTCCCAGTTCAATTAAAGCTTCAAGCTGATTTTGGAGTTGGAGAATGGCTCTCTCCTCCTTTAAACTCAAGCATGTTGTTAAAAAGAAAATGAAAACTCCCTGTATCATACCAGAAGAAAGAGCCATCTTCTGACATGGGACAGGAGAAAAACCAAATTAATTAAGGGACTATTCTATTACTAATCTCAATTCTTTGACTCTATTCTGATTCTTTAAACTTTTCTTAAAGTATGAATTTTATATCAGAATTCACAAGATATATATATATTTTAAACTTTGTTGAGATAATAATGGTCATATGAGTACTAATTAATTTAGAGAAAAGGCTTCGATTAGCTGCCTATACATGTCTTTGTGTTCGAGTCTCTTTTCAGTTTTCTGCAGGAAATCACGGCCAGGCCTAACATCAAATGAAATCTCCAGGAAGAAGATGGGGCCCCACAACGACAATTCCACGTGGAAAATAATATCACTAAGCTGACAAACATCATCTACAGATCAGCTTTGGACTACAAAGTGCTTAGAGCAATTCTGAGATGGCTAGCTGAGATGATCCAGTTTCAAAGACTGCTTGAACAAGGACTTGAGATAAACCCTGAACTTTGGCATTATGGATAACAAAGAATATAGTTATCTTTCCTAGAATTTGTCAATTAACCCAAAATTTTTCTTTTCAGAATAAAGATAACTTCGCCCATACCCAGCAGGAAGCAATTTTAAGAATTCGACGCCCACATTCCCAAAGGGGTGGTGTGGGGTGGGTGGTTTTTTGGTCTTTTTATGGGTATTGGGTCTGGGATAGTTTTCATTGTTTAGGAGGGTTGGTTACAAGTTGTTGTTAAGGGTTAGGTAAAGGGCTAGGCAAAAGGTGCTTGTTAAAAAAAAAAAAAAAAAGACAATTACTAGTTTTAAATATTTTACATTCAATTGGATTGTTTTATATTGTATACAAATTATTATTATTGAGATTGAGATTGTTAGAATATACCATATACGTATTTCTAATCTTGTTCAAGATATTGTATTTATACCATTCATTTAACAATGTAATTGTAATTTGCTAATCCTTGAATGTTAGTATTACCAACTATTAGGATATATAGAAATGAAAATTAGTGGTTAGACATTACAATTGAACTTGTAGTCATATTAGGTGTGTTGTCAAGATCAAACAGATATATTTTAGATAGACAGGTCATCTTCAAACCCTTCAGAGATCTACAGAATATGGCATTTAAAATGTTTTAATAACTTAAGAATTTTTCTTTTTTGCTATGACTATGAGACATGACGGCTCCTGGCAGTACCAATCTACTTCAGAGAAAATATGGGCATTGAAGAAACTGCATATGGAACTAACTTTCATTGTTGCAAAAGTCAGCCACTGGACAACAAAGTATCCTTGAATCAACTGCTGACAAACAGGACAGACAGGACATGAAACCAAGGACTACCAATTCTTGCCAAAACAAGTGTGGTTGTGGCTTTAACAAAAGGCATCTTCTGAAGCCAGGACAATATGGCACCATCCCTGAAGTGAATGACCTTTGCAATCTGTAAAAGGTACCATGTCCTTTTCTTTGAAGGCAGCTGAACAGGGAGTGGGCCAATGGCTTCTGATGTGCAATGGAACAGCAGATGAAACAGTTATTCTTGAGGAATAACTAAGCTCACCTCTCTCAATAGTAGAATGGCGTTTAATAGAGAGATGTGGAGAAGAACAGGATGCCAAGATGAAGCCACATATACACAGCCAAGAAAAATGGACAGCTGAATTGAAAAGACATCAATAATTTCCAGAATTTAAAATCCTGAATCATGACATGACACTAATGGAATTCAGGTGTTTCTGGTACATGGACTGCTCTCACCAAATGTGAGGTCAAACTGTTGACCTTGTATACATCTTAGTTCACAAAAGAGTCTGTCAGAAACGCTAAGCCTGTAGGCTGAAGATGATGCCCCAACACTGTGGAGAAACCTCAGGTGACTGTCCAGGTAGCTGGCTGTTTCTGTCAACTCACATTTTTTTTTTGAAGCTGCTTGCATGTACTTCTTGTTTTTATTTTTTATTAGGTAGTATTATTTCCTTCTTGGGTCTCTGAGGGAGTTGAAGATCAGTTAGTTATAGTTATAATTATCTTTGTTAAGGATTTCAGAAAAACTCACTAAGAGCTGTAAGTGTATAAATTTGAAAGACGTTATAAGACAGTTCCGTTAGCTATATAAGTTAGGATAAAAAGTGAATCAGGTACATTCTGGACTTACCAAAATAGGATAGATAATGGAATTATTTTCTCTGAATTTGTCAATTACAAATGGACTAGACATTGTTTAGGTATTTATTGTTTGTATATATGGTATATATAGTTATTGTACTTTTGTATATAGTTTTTCTTATATTAGTTATAACTTTTTCCTTTTTTTCTTTTTATTAAAATAGAAAAGGGGAAATATAGTGATATTTTATTTGTATTGAAATGTGATTTTATTTGTATGTCAATAAAGTTGCCTTGAGGTCAGAGCAAGCCAGAGCAGAAGCCGAGCAGTAGTGGGGCACGCCCTTAATCCCAGCACTTGGGAGGCAGAGCTAGGCGGATCTCTGTGTGTTCAAGGACACAGCCAGCATAGCAGACACACGCCTTTAATTTCAATACCAACCATAGAAGACCTGGAGGTCTGTACAAACAGGCAGTGACGAGGAGGTCATGTGGCTGGGTTACAACCAATGAGGGAGGAGAACAGAAAGTCTTTAAATAGACAGGACGCACAGAAGTAGGTCTCTTGCGGAGAGGAGGAACCGCAGAAGCAGTGAAGGGTAAGGTTTTCTGCTTTGGCTCTGACCTCGTGGTTTTTAACTCTGCAACTGGCTCTGTGTTTCTTATTTAACAAGCAGGATACATCTACACACTTCCTTAACTAAACATTCGCCAACAGAACTCACACTTTATAAACATGATCACACACCATGACAAAGTGGAGTTCACTTCGGGGGTGCACAGGTGGTTCATCATTTGAAAACACAATGAACATCATCAGTTTATATGAACAGGTACCAAAGAAAGATTGGTATAGAAAATACATTTAGTAAAATTCAACACAATTCATGATAAACTCTCCCAGGAACATATGGATCCAGTAGATCTTCCTTAACTTTAAAGGAGCATTTTCTGGAAGGAGAGAAAATAACCCCACAGCCGATTTTATACATGATCTTGAAAGATCGTCCTTTTCTTCTGAGTACTGGACCATGCCAAGAAATTCTCAGTCCCACCTTTATTCAAACTAGTTCTAGAAGGGATTACTCAGATCAGTAACAATTCAAGAAAGTGAAATCAAAAGCCAAAATATTTCCAATCTCTAGATTAAAAAATAGGAAATAAAACTGTCACCAGGTGTAGTGGCATAGACCTAGGCAGGAGGCTGTGGAGTTCAATCATCTCTTAAAGCAGGCCACAGAGGACTTTCCATGAATGTTCACTGTGGTAATAAAGAAAATCAAAGGCAGTCTAAAGGAGCGGAAATTTGAAGAAAGATGATTGTCTATATGATGCTCCTAGCACTCATGCATACCACTAAAAAGGAACATGACAATGAATACATAGCCACATTTTGATCGTCTCAGAAGTGTTGGGATGTAGGAAGGAAGATGTGAACTCTTGGTGTAGCCCAGGATGAGCTGAGGGGAGCACACTTTGCTTCTGTTACCTCATGCCCCAGTTGGAACCAACCTGGAACCAATAGGAACTTCTTTCAATTAGAAAAGGATAAAGAAGATCCCAGAGGGCCCCAATGCTGTGGCAAATACCACCATCATTTTGAATGGAGCATCCTCCAGTGCTGTGACGGGCCCCAGAGTCACCTGCACAGCTGTCTCATTATAGCCCTGGTGCCCTGACATGCAGCATCTTTGTGAGTCCAAAACGACTCTGTAAGTGTGGCCTGCTCTCAGAGCCTGCAGGATAGCCACACACCCTTGTGGCAGGCCCACTAGCATGGTTGTCCCTGTCTTTGAGAAAGAAAACTATGCCAGCAGAACATCTGGATCTACAAATGCCTCAACTGTCACAACATCTGTCCCACAAGGAAACCAGGAAGGAGACTCCCACCTCTTGAGATCTGTACCTACTGACCAGAGCCTGAGTGGCTGGTGCAATCCTCTTTCCTGGGGAGTGGAACCACTGGTCAACTGCTTGCCAAGCCCTTGCCACAAGTGTGCTGTGGTATTCTCAGTTTTTGCTGTCGTTATATCCCACTTCACTGAGCCTAAGTTGCTGTTGTGTTAGGGTTTGGTTCAAATTTCCTGGTGCCCTAGTTTTCACTGTGCTCTGTTGCTTCCCAGTCCCCAAAGTAACAAACCCATATCTAGACCAAGAAGAAGGAAGATATTCAAACAAAATGGCAGCTGGGGTATGACTGACTGAGAGATGCTGACTGCCTGCCACGCAGGAGTCTTGGACTGGCTCTCTAGCACTTTGAAAGGAACAACAAAGATGGCCTCAATCCAGTTAGATCAGATGCAGTGGATGACAGACAGATCATTACAGATCACAGGGAATGATATATCATAAATTTAATATCTTATAAGAAATTTCCAAATTCCTAGACATGCACATCTTACCAAGATTAAATCTTGATGCAATTAAGAACCCTGAATAGAATGATAACAACAAATAGATTCAGTAATAAAAAATACTGAGACCAATGGGACGGCTCTGCAGATAAAGCATTTCCTGTGCAGACCTCATCCAAACTCAGTCTTTGGAACCCACGTAAAGACAGAAGAACAGAACCAACTCTCCAAGTGGATCTCTGATGTGTGGTGTGGCATACATGCCTTCATACCACATACAAACACAGACACAGACACAGACACACACACAGACACACACACACACACACACACACACACACACGCACGCACGCACGCACGCACACACACACTATAAAAATATAATAAAAATAAATTTAAAACTTTTAGTGTCTGTATTAGGGAGTAAGACTTAGCAGGTTAGGGTATTGGCAACCAGAGTTCAATTCCCTAGCCCTAAATATTGGGAAGAGGGAACCAACTCCTGTAAATTGTACACATATGGGATGCACGTGTACACACACACACACACACATAAATAAAATATTTTAAAAATATATCATTAGTCAGATTTTCCCCTCATTATGACAAATATCTAAGAAAATTTAAAGGGAAGAATTATTTTTTTCCTCATGATGCCTATGGTGAACATTTCACTTCCAAATCATAATATTCTTCCCTTTAAGAAAGTATCAGACCAGATGCCTCACTGTTTCATCCTACCACACATCTGCAAAGTTCATGCAAATTCTTCTTAAATGATACCAAAAACTGAAGAGGGGAGACTGTTTCCAAAGGTATTACCAACTGAGAATAACCACAACAGTCAAAGCAGACAACAGTGAGAAACAGGTGGAGAGGAAGGCACTACCAGCCAAAACTCTGAATGTGCAATAATCCTGAAATGTGCTGGCAAGGCATATCCAGCCACACATTTAAAAAGACTGTCCATTAGAATCAAATGTGATTTATCACAGTGATACAGGAATAGGTCAACATACCTAAGTCAATAACTGGGAAAAAGCACAAATGACAGATGAAAATACTTCATCACACCCGTCAGTACAGAAAAGGCATGGCCAAAATTCCATATCCTGCACCATAAACCAGAACAAACAAGATACAGAAAGAGCGCACATCAGCATACTCATGACACATATAGGGCTATATATAATAATCCAACTGAGAAAATTGGGAATTGATCTACCTCAAGGCCCAGCCAAACCATTCTTGGGCATATACCCAAGGAATGCTCAATCATACCACAAAGATACCTGCTCAACTATGTTCACAGCAGCATTATTTGTAAAACCCAGAACCTAGAAACAACCTAGATGCCCATCAACTGAAGAATGGATTAAGAAAATATGGTACACATACACAGTGGAGTACTACTCAGCAGAGAAAAACAATGACATCATGAAATTTTCAGGCAAATGGATGGAACTAGAAAATATCATCCTGAGTGAGGTAACCCAGACTCAGAAGGACAAACATGGTATGTACTCACTCATAAGTGGATACTAGATATAAAGCAAAGAACAATCAGACTGCAACCCACAGATCCAGGGAGGCTACCTAGCAGGGGGGACCCTAGGATGACTGTGGCTTATAATAAGTTTTGGTTTTGCCTAATCACTAGGCAAGCTTTAGTGAAACATTTCACTATTAGGCTAAAAATATGTACCATATCAAGCTGAAGAAAGAATATGCTGGCTGTACTTTAAGGAGGGGAGGCTAAAATCTTTTTAGATTATGGATTAGCCTATAGAAAAATGTCTGCTGTAAATGATCCAACTGAGGGCATTGTATTAACTGTGGAAATTTTGAAAGCTTTCTCTGTAAGGACTGGATCAAGATGAAGATGGCCACTTTTGTTATTACTTTTATTAAGTATTTAAGTTCTAGCCAAAGAAATCAAACAAGAAAAAAATTCAAATAATCCAAATTGAAAAAGAAAAAAAGCAAATTACTACTAACTGTAGATGACATGATTGAATATACAGATAGCAGTAAAAGATTCAATTAAAAAAATCTGGTAAGAGAAATACATGAATTTAAAATTTTTTCAGAATATAGAAATCAACATAGAAAATTCTAAAGCATTATTGTACACAGGGTGATTATCTTAATTGGCAATCCAAGAAGCAGTCCTCTTTATGGTCTCTACAAAAAATAAAATGCCCCAGAAAGAGTTAACCAATGGGATGGAAGAGTGATGGTATATAACTTTGATGAAATATTTGAAGAGGGCACATACACAGCAAGGCATCCCATGTTCATGGATTTGAAGAAGCAGTATTGTGCTAAACGGACACAGTATTCAAATGATTCCTGATGATTTGTTGCTACATCTACAGAGCAAGCATCTCTCAACCCTCATCAGTTGATGACAGTGGACCCAGAGACCCTCACCTGGTCCATATGCAGACAAGAGGAGATGATGGAGTGCTCAGCCCTGAATGGAGCACACATGTCACATCCCTCTGCCAAGGTGCAGGGAGCTTCCTGACAGAGGGACGGGAGATGACACAAGAGCCACAGGGGTGGATCCCATCGAGGAAATGGTGTGTTTCAGGCACAACAGGGCAGTTGCACACATGAACTCACAGCTCTTGTAACAACACGCGCAAGACCTGTGCTCCAGTCCAAAAAACAAAACACCTCACACTAGATGACAACTGGTAACGACTGGGACAGGAAGAGCCATTTTGTTTCAATCATGTGACCCCTGGGCAACATAGACTGGATTCAATAGGAAAAGGGAGACAGGCAAAGTAACACAACTTCACAGAATTAAACAAATGCAGCATAAGAGAATGCAACACATCTTTGCATCATTAAACAAATGTGACACATCTTAAAGTAATATTCTACAACAGATGGGAAAGCAGAGAGAATGGCTATGGGAAGAGCTGGGGGTGGATATGTAAGAAATTCTCAAACAATTAATACAAATATTATTAAATAATGTGAAAAGTGTATAACAGCGGGAAATACTAACTCTCTGGATGGACTGAGATAGCTTTGACAACCAAGAGGAACCTGAGTTTGAAATTGAAATTCAAGATACTAAGCCCCCCCCAACCCCCCACCCCCCACAGGGCTGAAGAGATGGCTCAGTGGTTAAGAACACTGGCTGCCCTTCCAGCAGCTCTGAGTTCAATTCCCAGCACCCACATGTCAGCTCACAACTGTCTACAACTCCAGTTGCAAGGGATCTGACACCCTCACATAGATATGTGCAGGCAAAACACCAATGCACAAAAAATATAATTAATATAAATTTGCAAAACATGAGAGGTATAGATCACCGACATTTGGGACTGCCTGCACATGACATTAACAGTCGTTATAGAGCGTAATTGAACATGTGATTTTATAAGATTGATGACAAATGCTTGACAATTCTGAGTGATAGACTAACTGCACAAAATCATTGCTTTGCTTTGGTGAATCTCAAGCCTCCTCAAGTCTCTACCATTATTATTTTGATAATACCATAGGAACAAATCTGTACCTTTCAACTTAAGTGAAAACATTAAAATTGTTGTCAAGTTTAAGTTTGACATGTAAAATAAGACTTTGTGTGTGACAAAAATAGTCTAGTCCTACAAAAATGATCTTTAGACTCAATGCAAGTCCTTTCTAAATGTCAATGACATCCTCACAAAACTAGGAAAAAGACTCTAAAATGAGTATGCAACCAGAAAAAAAAAAAAAACCTGAATAGTCAAAGCAATCTTAAATAAAAAGAACAAAGAGGAAGAACTCATAACTGACTTCAAAAATAGACAACAAAATAATAGTAATCAAAATAGCATGGTGTTAAAATTGAAACACACACACACATACACACACACACACACACGCATACACACACACACATATACACATACACACACACAGACACACACACACATATACACATACACACACACACACACACACACACACACACATACACACACATATACACATACACACACACACACACACACACACACACACACACACACTATAGGCCTATAGAACAGTATTGAAAGTTTAGAAAACTCACATTAACAGCAACCTGATTTTTTTTTTTACGAAGGTACTAAGAAAAATCACTGGAAAAGGAACAAACTTTTCAATAAATGGCCACTGGTAAAATTGTACATACACATAAAGATTGAAAATAGACTCAGTATATTTAGCATTGCTGTTCATGGTAAAAGATCAAAACTTCAATGAGTCATGATGTTCTTGAAATAGCTTTAGTACCAAAAAGGCAACAGATAATAAGTGTGAAGCTGTAATGAAATTAGAATCCTCATGCAGCAGAGGTGGGAATGAGAACTGTGCATCCACTGTGGGAAATGACGTAGAGATGCCTCAGGAATACTCAGACATAATTATCACATAGTCCCTCAATTCAAGATACCACTATATATCTAAAAGGAAAAAACGGTCTGTACAGGATTCTCTACTGTTCAATATCTATTACAAATGATTCAAAATGCCAAGGTATGAAGACCAAAATATGTATTGATGGGTGTGTGGGCAAAGAACAGGTGTGTGTGTGTGTGTGTGTGTGTGTGTGTGTGTGTGTGTACACTGTAAACAGAATTGAGGTTTTTATTATCATTTAACATAATCCTCTATCAGTATACACACATGCACGCATGTGCACACACATGCACACACACATAATGGCCTACTGTTCAGCCTTCATAGGAGCTAATCCTATCATATTTACTTGGGTGAATCCATATTGAAAAATAAAATATATCAGTTACCAAATGATCAACACAAGGTTGTACTTCCATGATGTGTCTACAAAAGTCAGACTTAGAGAAACAGAATAGAATGTTGGTTGTCAGAGGGAAAAGTGGAGAACTGTGGCTTTGTGGGTATAAAGTTTAAATTATGCAGTAAGAACCATCTCTAGAGAACTGACGTACACACAGCATGTAAATTATTTGTTAAAGACGGTAGATCTTTTGTTCATATTCTAGCCACAAATAAAAGCACTGAAGCACACAAGTTTAGAAAGTAGTACATCTGTTTAGTAAATTCATTGTCTTAATGGTATCACAGATGTGTGCAGATGCCAACACTCATGAAAATGTACATCCAATGAGCACGCTTTTACTATCTAGACTAGCTCAACAGAGCTTCAAAAATTATTTTTAGAAGGAGACTCTGTCACAGCAAAAGACAGCTTCAAGAACTACAAAGGAGGGTTGGTGAGATGGCTCAGCAGGTAGAGGGGCCTGCCTCCACGCTTGACAGACGCTGTAAGCTTTGTCCTTAGGACTGACAGGGGAGAGAGGGAAAAGTGCCTCCCTCCGACTTTTTCTAACCTTCACATAGGGACCCTGGCATTGCACGCATCCAATCACACACACACACACACACACACACACACACACACATCCCTTTTTCTAACTTAATTCTACTTATGCTGACTTCTGTCTAATTTTACACGTCTAAATTTTACTGCAAACCAATTTATTGTTTGGTGGCTACTAACAAAGCTTTGAATTTGCATGTTGGGTCATTGTTGCACACATTTTACATTAATGTGTCATACACTGATTTTTTTTTTTCCCTACCAGAATGATTATTGGGAATTGTTCACTACTTCTTGACATTTAAGAACAAAACAGGACTTTAGAAGGAGACCAGAAAAGGGAAGTGGCCCGGAGACAGTGGTGGGGCGGGGACTCGGAGAACTAAAAGGTTGTGCGGTGCTTACGTGACTATAGCCAATGCAATGGTCAACAAAAGCTCACCCTCAGACCCGAGCAGTGAGAAGGAAACCTGGATGACTGACCTTTCCTTCTGAAAGTCCGCCCTTGGGTGGCTCTGTCTTCACTGGCACGGTGATATGCAGGTATATGCCTTCTGAATCTGCAACAAGAATTCGTATTTTGTTGTTGTAGATTTTTAATTTTCTCCGCCCCCCCTCTTTGGTTTGTTTCCCGAATCCATAATAGTCACATTCCAGCCCGTGTTCCTGAGCGCACCCGGAGCCCTAAAGTCGTCAACAAACTTACTTCACTCACGATAAACCCACTCTCTTCCTCCATGCACAACTTCCGATGACATTCTAACGACCCGTTGAAAATGACATACAGACAAAAGACACGCCGTTCAACCCGGCCACCCTGTTGCTCCTCAGAATCATGACGACACCCGTGTCTCTCGGGGGTCTGGGGAGCAATCAGAGGGTGCTGATGGTACACAAGCACCTGCATCTCCCTTAGCAGGATGCAGGGACCTAGGAAGACCAGTCGGATTTCCTGTTGTTGGTCCAGACACAAAGACAGAGCGGAAGCCACCATGATTACCCGGGGTTCACCTGGCCGGGGCTGGGGTGAGGCAAGATGGAGGAAGGGCATCAGTAGGAATCCAGGAGCACAGTGGTATGTATCCTCTCTCAGCTCTGGGGAAGCAAAATGGAAAGAGTTGGGGGGCTCGCAGGGCCTTACCGAGGCGGGCTAACAGCATGGCAAGCTCAACAAGTATGAAGAGCAGGGGCATGGTTGGGTCGGAGTGCAGAAAGCACAGCCGAGCTCAAGACCGTTGGCAGCCGCCGAGGGGCACGTGGGCAGCATGGGAGACCGCCCGCCCAGGGCGCGTCTGAGGCTCAGGGCCTCCACCCGGCTCAGAACGGACTCCAGCGTCCAGCTCAGGCCCTAGCTCAAGGTATGAAAGTGCAAACAAGCATAGCTTGTGTTGTTTGGCTGTTTTTGTTCTCTCCACTTGACCGGTTTTCTGGCATTTTTCTTGTATTGTGATGGAAGTCGGAAAGCAAGCTAGAAATGACGCGTATTATCAACATGACAAGTAAAGGAACTTGATCTTGGCAAGGTAGTCATAAAGCATAAAGCGCTCCTCTCCTGTCTTCCTTTCTTGCTGTACTAGCTTAGGGTTGGCAGAGAGAGGAATGCAATGAGTGTTTTGTTAATGGTGACTATCTCAACAAAACACCTCGACCAAAAGCAATGTGAGAATGTGTCTCGTCTTGTAGCTCAGAGACCATCATCTAGGGAAGTCAGGGCAGAAACCCCAGACAGGAACTGATGCAGAGATCATGGAAGTGCTGTTTACTGGCTTGCTCCCTATGAAGTGCTCAGCTTTTTTTTTTTTTTTTTCATACTATGCAAAACAACCTGCGGGGGAGAGGGCGTGTAGCAACACCCACAGTGAGCTGGGCCCTCCCACCAATCAGCAGTCAAGAAAATGCACCACGGGCTTGCCCACAGGCCAATCTGATGGAGCAATTTCCTCAGTTGAGAGTCCCTCTTTCCCACAGGACTCCAGTTGGAGTCAAAATGATATAAAACTAGCCCGCACGGTGAGACTGTTACACTTGGAAACTGTAGAAATGGGAAGGGCAGCCAGGCAAGGTGGCCTTGAGAAGCCACCAGCCTATAGAGAAAGAGATGAGCTACTACCTCCTGCTTTCCCAAGAATGTCCAACTCTACACACACAAAGCCCATCTCTCCTGCACCCATGGCTCTCTAAAACCTGACACTGTAGCACATCTTCCATAGCAGTAGATATAATGGAATGTCTGCAGCTTAAAAAGCTGATCTCCTCGGTTCAGAGGGAAGAATCACCAGATGCAAGTCTGTAGTATGGAGTAACAGTGCCAACAGCCACAAAAATAGTAAGCTTAGGTCACAGTGAAAACTGAGTCAGCTTAGGTTCTGCTAAGAATTAAGAAATTATTACTAAAATAAGGTAGACTCATCATTACCATAATCCAATATTAGTGGCAATGAGGAAAAAGGAAATGTATAATTATAAAATTTTGTGTCTTCTAAACATCTGTGTTTTGTGATAATTCATATTCTATATGATTCGCACATTTGAGGTATAGTAGTGTGTGATGTTAAAACATTTGTGAATATGTACAGTCATTAACTGTGAATTTTAGAACTTATTACCCCTCCATCACATTTCATTTCCAGCCACTAGGAGCCCTAAATTAGTTTACTAGTTGTAAGCTAATTCTTGTCATGTGTGGCACTTTCTGATTGGGTTTTTAGCATGATGACTTTAGGGTTCACCATTTCATGGTGATATTTATGGTCTGTTCTTTTAAAGGCTGAATAACACTGTGTTGGGTGGATGGTCTACACTTATCCATTATCACTTGAGGGGTATTTGAAAAAGGTCTCCGCAGTGAAGCTTGGCTTATCTTTGCTTTTAGCAAAGGCTCTGTGGCATGATCAAACTTGATGTTAATGAACAGTACACTGACTCAGGCATCATGGTCAAGGTGTGGAGATGCAGAGGGGGATTCGGACCATAAAGACTGCAGCAAGAAAATCACCCACAGGAAGCTTGGCTTTAGCAAGCACATAGCAGAGTTCAGGCTCACCAAATGTTAGGAACAAAATTCCAACTCACTACAGACACAACTCAACCCAAGACTGGGTTGGTGAACCTGCTCGTTTTTTTTGTTTGTTTGTTTGTTTGGTTTTTTTTGGAGTCACTTCCAAGGCAGCTACATCAACCAGATGGCCCATCTGTGTGAGCTTTGTCATGACTCACAAAAGCTACATCCCTAGAATTCCTTGCCTGGCTTGCAGGCAGCTGAAGAGAACCTTCCTCTGCCGCAGCAATCACTTACTGCTTAATGAACACAGGGAGGGGCCTCTGGGCCTTGCAACCTCTGAAAGTGTACTTCCGGAGTCATCTGCTCCTCTTGAGTTTTATGAGCCTGGTTCCTTCCATTAGGAGGAATGTCTCAATTCAAAAATAGCCACACAACCCCAAATACCAAGAAATATCCCAAATCTCAGCTTTCAGGGGGTCATAGGGCCATTATCAATACCTCTGACCACGAACTCGGTCTAGAAATTCCTTTTCAAAGGAGTGACTATTTGCGACCTATAGGAAGTGCTCCCACCCATCAGATCTTTCTCTGGGTATCCTGAATCTTGACCTGATAGAGCAGGGGAGTGATTGGAGAGGAATAGGTTGGAGTGCTTGCTTGCTCTTGGCTTTGGCCCTTGGGTGGGAACAGCAGTAGATAATGGAATGTCCGCAGCTTAAAATGCTGATCTCCTCAGTTCGGAGGGAAACATCACCAGACACAAGTGTGTAGACTTTCAGCCATAGATTTTATTTGGAGGTATGTAAAACTGAAATCTGTAAGCCACAGAAAAAGAGATGGGCTGGTTCTTGTTCTTGGATCAGTCCAAGGCCCAGAGAGTTTCTTGGTGGAGTCCTTCCTTCATTGTGGCTTCAATGTGCCTAACTCCTGTTGTAAAAAAAACAAACAAAAACACATACAGGAAGTAGAAAAGCTTCACTCACATCATTATTCTCATCATTATAAAATGCTCATCATTATCAAAAATCAACCCAGTTTATAGCATGCAACTATAGGTATAGAAACTTCACTAACATAATAAATGAATATGATTAAGTCCACGACTATGCTCTGGCCTTCTCTAAGATCCACAAGATTTGCAAAGCTACGGTCCCCACCCCCAACACCCAGTTTGTTTTGTATGTAACCAGTTTGCAGTGGCTACATGGAAAGAGCATGTCGTCAGATGGGCTTTACCTGTCTCAGCTGCATATTCTAAACTTCACATGAGTAAAAGTAAACCATCTGGAAGGTAAGTCCCTATTACTGAAGACATCATGCTCTTCAGAATCAGGCTCCTCCCTGCAAACTCCCCCGAACCCCCCCCCCCCCCCCCAGAGGCTCGCCACAACTTGCTCTTACTGCTTCGGAAGTATTTTGACTACACCATCACTCACCTGTAGGTAAATGAAGTTTCTCATCATGACACCTAAAACCTGTTTGTGTTTTTTGCTTATGATTCATTTGTGTATATTTTCTTTCTCAGTATCCATAAACTCAGAAGTCAGTTTTTAGAAGAGTAATAAGAAAACAAACTTTGGACACAGAGAGGGTCTATAAATTTTGATACTGAGAAAACTATATTTTATTTGTCCAACTTCTTGGTTCTTGTTGCGGCTTTGGGTCTGTTGTTTGGTGGTGGTGGTGGTGTCTTCCTGATGTATGTCAATAAACATAATTTTTTTCAGTGTTTCTTTTGTTTTTGTTTTTCAAGATAGGGTTTCTGGATTTCTCTGTGTAGCACTGGCTGTCCTGGAACTCACTGTGTAGACCAGGCTGGCCTCAAACTCACAGAGATCTACCTGCCTCTGCTTCCCCCAAGTGCTGGGATTGAAGGCGTGCTCCACCACTGCCCAGCTTATTAGTGTTTGTTCAGGAAATACATTTTCCTTCAAAATTTCCCCATGAGCTAGCCTTACCACCCCTAGTCTGAAATGCTAGGGTAACACCTATACTTCCAGCCCTACCAAAGTAGACTATTCCCAAAACAAAATGAGACAACCCTTTTTGAGCATTTAAAGCAGAAGTTTGGATTCTCAGTGGTACAGTGAGTCTTGCCTTTCACTCAGAGTGAGAGAGATGTGGCCCCCAATGACCCTGCTGAGGTTTTCTTCTCTTGGTAATCCTATCTGCTTCATGGCTTCCAACTCTGTCAGCAGAACTGTCATCCTTGCCAATAACCAAGCAATCTGGCTCACTTTCTCATCTGGGGTATTCATGTGTTGGAAGGCTACCCCTTAAAGTGTGCACCCAGATAATTCTGCAAGCCGTGTGTCTGTGGAGTACCCAGTGGCAGTAGATAATTGGCACCTCTACCACTACCTCTGATGTCATCTGGGTACCCGGTTCAAACATACTGCCAGGATATGGGCAATGGGATGGGTGCTGAGATGTTTACAACTTTAAATAAGAAATTTAGGTCTTGGCGTGTCCCCCACTGCCCCACCCCAATGGTGAGTGACAGATGAGGATACAGCAATCTGCTTACTTAGTAGAGTCAGATGTAAATCAATGGCAGATATGTAATTGGATGGATGTTTGAGGTACTGCTTTGTTGAACTTTGGAATTTTTCTATTTGTTCAGATGTGGTATCAAATATCTTTAATTTTACATAAACAAGGAAAAATTTTGTAAAGTATATGTGGATATCTCTTTTATCTTGTCTTATGATCAAGAATTGTCTTTCTGGTTTGTAAGAAGTTGTGCCCTGTCATCTCTCCTGGTCCTCCCATCAACATAAATTCCACCCCTTATTTCCAGGTATATTGTGGGGGATGTGTGTCAAGTGGGTTGTGACAGTTAGAACTTGAGGAGCACGCATGCCTTAACAATCATCATAGAGTCTCAGTGATGAAGAAGAATGTGCAAATGTCGAAGGACAAGCTCCCATACATTTGCAAATTAGATTCTTAAATCAAGAGGTGTGTTTGTTTGTAAATGCTTTAAGAAAATACTGAAAATCCCTTTAAAGAGATTTTTTTATAAAAATCTGATTACTGGCAGTTTACACTGAAGCTTTCCAAACCAATGAGAAAGAATACTAATAGCGAATGCTTTCTGTTGGCCTTGTTGGGGCATGCAAAACGAGTGATTAGGAGTCTGCATGAGGAAACACAGGAGCAGCTATGTACGCATGCTGAGGGGCTGCTCTCGGAGCACAGCGACAACATTTTGTCTTCAGTCACCTGTGATGCTGTCACTGGTGGCTGCCTTTTTCATTGTCTTCTAAAATCGATCTGTACAAAAGAGATAGTATTGTTCTCAGGATTATATAACACTGTCGTTTAGGAAAAAAATCATCAATAACTATGTATCACTACCCCCTCTGCAGGTGACAGCCAATGGTGAGGCATTTCAGTGTTAGGATTTTCAGATCCTAACTTTCAAAGACTTAATGCGCTCTTCTGGGTTGTTATTTATTTGTTTGTTTGTTTGTTTATGGTTTTGGATTTCAAAACTAACAGTCTAACCATTGTTCCCCTCTATCTTGTCTATGTGGAAATTGATGAGATATTAAAATACCCATCAAAGCAGTTGTTAATATTTGTATACATCTACATACATGTCTTCAAGTTCTTAGCCCTCTCTAGTTTGGTTCCTATCAAGTAACTATACATAATTACTTAGATGGATTTAATCTTCATTAATGAGGCTCCTAATAAGATCTTTCAACTACATTTAGCAACATTAGAGGTATTAGAGAACCTCTTATAACACACTAGGATAATACACTAGGCCTGTCATTATAGTGTTTGAGGTCCTCCTGGGCCACATATGGTGGCCTAGGTTTGAACACCTATCTAGGGAATCATCAACTCAAGTAGAGCGCAGGTAACTTTAGGTGATTTTTGCACACTGTCTCTGCTACTCCATCTGGAGAATAGGACCTAAAAGGTTCTGAGCATGGATAGATGCTTGGTAATCTGTTTGAAAATGGAAACAGAAAGATTGGCACTAATGTGCTGGTCAAAGGCGGGCACAGTGATCATCCTCCATGGAGTGCTGAGGGCCCCACTTCTGTGCCTTGGGCCCACTAGAATCTGCCCTCTTGCTAACCTGAAACCACCAGTATTTGTAAATCTTACGCTGCTGTGACAGGGTTTTGTCAAATTTTTGAAAACCATGATTCCTAACTGTGGCATTTCTTCCAACAGTCAAAATTTCTGGTAATTATCCAGATTTTCCCCAAATGTCCCAACAGCACAGGAATCTTTATGCCCACTGACATTTAATTTGGTGACTCTGAAACAATTTGATGATTTTACAGATGTCTACATAAATCATCAGGAACAGTGCCGAGCTAGTGGGCTGAACTAGTTGCTGCCACCTCCTTGCCTAGTCTTGGAACTAGAGATGGCATTGGAAATTAGACATCATTGTTTTCTTACAGGATGGGACTACAAGACTGGATGTTTACCCTTGCTTCAGCAGATGCGCTTTCCCTGAACCACCACTAAATGAAGTACAGCTTACATTGATATTATGACACAGACAAAAGCTGCACAACCCCTTAACTGCAGTTTAGAACCACACGTGTGATATTAACTGCATGAACATTCTGGAGCAGTGCTCCCAGCCTTGATCTGCCTTGTTCCAAACTCCCATTTCTCTTGCCTTCTACATAGTCTACGCCCAGATCTGCTCCCACTTTGTCTCCATTGATCCCCTAGGTGTAAAAATGACTTGCAATGTGAGGCCACTTGGGTTGCCTGGGAAATCAACTTAACCTTCTAAATTAATTACAGCTTATGAGGTGTTTCACTTGAGAGGTCCTGAGGATTTACTGGGTTGCTCCAATTGTCTTTGGCACATCAGGACATGAAAGGATGCCCATCAGAAAATTGAAATAAGCTTTGGTATATCCTGAAAACCTTTTGCTTAGTAGTTCTAGCAATTCGTCTGGTCAAGCATCCAGCCAAAAAGCCGTATTTACATTACTTAACTGGGTTCAAATACTTCCATGGTGCATTTTAAATAGTAACGTGTTTACTTACCCTCCACTTACTACAGTTTCTTCCTTGTGCTGAAATCCCTTTGAGATATTCTGCTTAATAACACAGATGGCAAACATGATGAGGAAAGGCAGGAAAACATAGAAACTGATCAAAAGTCCCTTTTTATAACGAGCACCGTGATGCTTGACAATCAAAGGTGTGCTTTTCTCTGAAAATGGAAAGTACCATTGAACTTTTCAAAAACCATGATTGACACAGACCAGTGAGTGACTAGAATTGCTGTCTTGTCCTCTCTAACTTCTCAGTTTTACTTTTATAGACTGTTAGTTCATTTTGAATTAATGTTTATGTACGGTCTATGAATTCAAACGTCCCTTTGCATGGAACTATTTGGTCTCTTAAACCAAAGACATAAACAACACATATCTTAGCAAGAAAAAGAGATGTGGCCTGGAGGTATATTTTTTTAACTTTATTTTTATTTTATTCTGTTGTTTCAAAAATCTGCCCCCTTGAATTGGATTGTCCGTGGGTTTAAATCCGCCTCCTTGAACTAGATTGTCCATGGGTTTAAAAGCATTCTGCTGTTTTACAGCTGTCTGTTTCTGAGCCTTTTTGGCCACACTCTCCCAGCCACTTCACTTGCCCACACCCAGACCCTTTCTCTCTTTTTCATACTTCACAGTCTTTTCTCCACTCCACATTCTCTGTTGAATTACAGTTTTCTGGTGCTCCAGTTGCTCTAACAATAACTTGCCCCCTCTTACTTTTCCTTCCACTATTTTTTTCTTTCCTTAAATAATAACCCATAGTCTTGGCTCATTTCTTCTAACTCTTACCATTAGTAACTCACATCTTAAGATGTGCTACAGGTTATCTTTGTACCTTTATTCCCCCCAAGTTAGTGGAGATGGATAGAAGATTGTTTATAATTAACTGGCTTTTACTGTATCTTTATCGTGGACATATCTGTCCAATGTGGTTACCTCTGTATTAATAGTCTACTCTGAGGACCTAGAGCGATTGGCTCGGAGGTTAAGAGCCACTGGCTGCTCTTCCAGAGTTCAATTCCCAGCACCCACATGGTGGCTCACAACCATCTGCAGTGAGATCTGGCGCCCTCTTCTGGTGTGCAGGCGGACATGCTGGCAAAACATTATATAATATATACATAATAAATAAGTCAATCTTAAAAAAATCTACTCGGAGTTGTATTAGAAGCCTTGCCTGTCACCCTGAAGGCTTAGCTATAGAGCTATACCTCAGGTCGAGAAAGGAACAGTGCCTCAAGCTGACTGAAACCTAGCCATACATGAGCATCGCAAACATTGCCACTGAAATAATGTGGGGGATTAAAAAAGATTCCAATCAGTGGCCCAAACCCAGATGCCTAAGTCTCAACATGGAACCAGAAGAAAAACATGAAAAATCCAGGAGTTAAAAACAGGTCGCTGCCGGACAGTGGTGGCACACGCCTGTAATCCCAGCACTCGGGAGGCAGAGGCAGGCGGACCTCTGTGAGTTCGAGGACAGCCTGGTCTACAGAGTGAGATCCAGGAAAGGCGCAAAGCTACACAGGGAAACCCTGTCTCGAAAAGCGAAACAGCAACAACAACAAAAAAAAATCTTACTACTAATTCCACAGTGATGGATTCTGATGAGAGTGTGTTAGATAAACTGCCAAGGAAACAATACAAAAGGAAAAGAAGAGAAGAAACATAGGATGACCAATGAAATCCAGGTGCTGGGCAGTTAAGGGGCTGTTTTACTAGCCTTAAAAGAGACATCTGCCCCCAAACCTCAGAGAAGACAGGGCAGAAAGAACCTAAGAGCCAGAGGATGTGAAGTGTGGTGAAGCGCCATCTTCTGAGCCTGGAATAAGTGTTACACTCACAAACTCGCTGTAACTATGGTTACCTGCACAAAACTTGTACAAGATCAGCCAACATTCCAGTGCTCAGTGCTTCTTGGATTTAGTTAGTTACAATTAAAAGAAACAAAATAAAAAGAAGGCGCCATAATAGTGGCCCAGCATTGGGAGGTAGAGTCATGTAGGTCTCGGGAGCTCTCTGGCTAGCCAGCCTACCCAAAGTGGAGAGCTCCGGGTTCAGTGATAGTCCCCATCTCAAAAAATAAGGTGGAGAATAACAAGGGACTGTGCCCAATGCCCTGCTCTAGTCTGTGCACGAATGTGCATGCACAGACATATAAGCACACACACACACACACACACACACACACTTTTGTTTTTGGTTGTTTGTTGTTGTTGTTGTTGTTTTTCGAGACAGGGTCTCTCTGTAGTTTTGGATGCTGTCCTGGAACTAGCTTTGTAGACCAGGCTGGCCTTGAACTCACAGAGATCCACCTGCCTCTGCCTCCCAAGTGCTGGGATTACAGGCGTGTGCCACCACCGCCCAGCCCACAGTTTTTAAACATGCAACTCAGTTGTAAACTAGCACATTGTCATATATAACTCCCTGGAGAAATATAGACTGTAAGTAAGTTCTCATCTTTTCTGAAATTCATGTTTATGCAGAAAGGCATGCTGCATAACATAGAAATGTTCTGTAGGCCATGACAAAATTAGAAGAGGTTTGTTAAATATTCACACTTCTAGATTAAAAATAGCCTCATGTAGTTCTATAAATTGAAGTAACGTCAAGCAAAGTAGAAACATCAGCTTCTCAGTTGTACTTCTTAATGCCAAGTCTTCAACGGTCACAGCAACCAGCTTAGATGGAGTGTACTTACACACATGCAGACCCCTCTCTGAACACTAACCAAAGGGCAGCCAAAATCCATCATCAAAGCTCCCTCCTGGAGATGAAGGTGTCATGTCACACTCTGGAGGTGCATAGCCAACGTCACATTGACAGTTGTGTAGAGAGTTGCAAATCTAAAACCAAACCCAAATGAAAACTGAGCAACCCTAGTGTTTATATATATAAAAATGAGAAAAGTCATTTATTATCCATAATTGGGGTGTGTAAATTAATCAACTATTGCAATTTAGTTTATGTAGTTTTAATATGAAAGCAAAAATAATAGTAATAATAATAGTAAATGTGCTTATATTAGGTTTTTAAAATTCTGTCTTTTTGTTGGTCCTGTCTCTAAATAGAAGTTATAATGTTCTTGATATAATCAAAATGACTAGCTAGAAAGAAAGAACAACTATGAAGTTAGAGAATATAAATTTGGTGGTAATTACAATTTATTATTAATTTAGACTAAAAACAAAAACCCAGCTGTGATGGGAGAAAACTTCTATGGAAGATGAAAGAAAGTACTTCGAAGGAGCCATTGGGCCAAGGCAGATATTAATGCACACAGAAGGCTAGGAAGACGCTTGCAAAAATAAAAAGAAGGCTCGGGAGCAGAGGAGTCAGCCCCACAGAAAGTGAAATGAGTTAAACTAGGTGAGTTCCAATTTGGCTGCTATAAAAAGCACAGGTTTTGAAGAAGACGCCCTGCTGACACATTTGAAGCAAACGCATGCTGGGAAAACTTCCAAACTCCTGTAACTCATCATGTAATTTCACAACAGCTGGGGAGGTAGAAATACCAGGGACAGGTATGACAGTTAGAACTGAAGCACTAAAGTCTAACTCTGGGGCATTAACAATGCATTCAGCATGTTGGAAGAGATGCCACAGTCTCACCAGAATATGAGGAAAGGAAGGTTCCCATGATCTCTCAATGCTGTGTAGGGACAAAACTCCCAGTATTTCTTCGAGAGAATGAAAATGTTACCTACATTTGGCTCATTAGATTTCATTGCTCATAATTTGGGGAAATGGAGTCATTTGAATATACAATAATAACTGGTGGTTTTTTTCAGTATTCTTAATAGTCACATATTATTAGAAAGACTATAAGTGTGTGAATTCATGAGGGCAGCATAGAAGACACAGGAGAGGAAATTAACTGAGGTCATCGAAAGACAAACCTAATCTGAGTAGATGGGAAACTCTGATTTCTTAAACGCCGGACAGGGAGTAATGTATGCATTAAAATAAACGGTGTCTGACCACCTTCCTTCCCAGAAAGCCCACAGGCACATGGGTGTGCCACATAAGTACGGTGCTTGATAATACATTGTGACATGTTAATAATCAAACATTATGACACTATTTAACACTCTATTTTTGTGTATCATTCAGAGCTTACTTGCTCAGTTGGCCTGTAACAGTCTAATGGTGCATACAAGTCAATAGTACAATCTACATGCCTTATTTAACTGAGCTTTTCAAAAAGGAATTTCCACATCAAAGAACTCTGAACCTGGTTGTTCTGGAAAAGGTTTATTGATGTGAATGGAGACAATCATAATAAAAAACAAAATGGCTACGCACCCCATTTCCTTGGCACTTTTTCTCAGAGTCACATTGTAAAGGTCCTCTGTAGGCATGCACACGTAAGCACTTCCCTTGGATACAGGCCTGAAAAGCATATTAAAGCTAGAAATGCTAAAGGTAAGCAACAGTGGACAAGTGCAAAGTCTAGCTGAAGAGTTATATTTGCTACAAAGATTATGTACAGGAACAGCATATGCATAATGGTTTGATCTACATTTCATAACACCCAGTCATTCTAATGAAAGCAGGAAGTGCCCATGTACTTTGTAGGGTTTGCATTTTGAAAATGAGATGCAATTTTTCTCCCTTGGAGCAACAGAGCTATCCACATTCACACCAATGAGTTGGCATGAGAACAAACACAGCCAGCTTGTGCTAAGACCAGAGCTCCCTGCTCACATTTTCCCACCACTAAAGACACTCTCTCGTCTTTTGCTTGAGCACGGAGTGAGTTGTACAATCCCTTCATAGATCAGTTTAAATCATCTATGAATTCAGGACTGTGTAAACCTTCCTCACATGTTAGGATGATGCAATAGCTTCTTACAGTAAATACTCAGTTGACATTAACATGGACTCTGCACTCAGGTTACTATTCCTCTACCCAAAGTCTAACGGCATTTGAATGTCTTTTGATGCATTTTCTAAGGGGAGCAGCTGACTTTTTCCAAATGATCTGATGGGATGTTTCACATGGGACTGAACAGTCTTCGGTAGAGAGAGAAACTGAGGCACAATTAAATGAAAAGTTTAATGTAAGTAAAAGGTGAAATTGGTGAACTGAGCAACTCCACACCAGAAGTGACTTAGAAGCTGCAGGGAAGAAGGACAGAGGGAAGCTTTTATAGGCGGGCCCAGAAGGAAGGACAGAGGGAAGCTTTGATAGGCGGACACAGAAGGAAGGGAAAGAACACACTGGATTTGATAGGCTGAAGGTCTCTAGTTCCACTATCTGTTTTATGCTTTGGGATGTCCTTAGTCAGATGATGGCAAGTTAGCTCACTGCTTCTGCTTGCTTTAACTTAACTTTTCAATCATAGGCATTTATTTATTTATTTATTTATTTATTTATTTATTTATTTATCTGTTTGTTTGTTTGTTTGTTTGTTTCTTTCTTTCTTTCTTTCTTTATTTCTTTATTTATTTATTTATTTATTTAAACTAGAGCTGAGGACCGAACCCAGGGCCTTGTGCTTGCTAGGCAAGCGCTCTACCACTGAGTTAAATCCCCAACCCCAGGCATTTATTTATTTATTTATTTTAAATCTCAAAGTTACATTTTGCTTATTTTTGCAAATCAAACAAGCTTAATGTCACTTAGAAGCCTTAACTGGCTTTGTACCCTCTGGGATTCTCTTCTCTTCTCTCTCTCTCTCTCTCTCTCTCTCTCTCTCTCAACTATGTATATATGTGTATGTGAGAGAGTGTTGTGGTGAGCATTTGTGCAGTGTCTACAGAGGCCAGAAGAGTTATGAACCGGCAGGTGCTGGTGCTCACAAGAGCAGTAACCTCCATTACCAACAGCTGACCTATCTCTCTAGCCCTTGGTCAGAAATCTCCATCCCCTATGTTCATCTTAATTTAACATCCTAAAATTTCTATCGTCTTTATTCATAATTCTGTCTCATTAAAAGCATTTCCAAAATGAAGCTTGGAATGAAAACTGATATTTTTTTTTTTGCATTTTGCAAATGCTCTAAGTTATTTGACCTATCTATAATTGGCATTTATTGTGCCTTGATTTTTTTCTAAGCCACCTTCTTAATATCTAAAAATTAGTTTAACACTACTCTATTAAAAACACATAATGGGGCTGGAGAGATGGCTCAGAGGTTAAGAGCACTGACTGCTCTTCCAGAGGTCCTGAGTTCAATTCCCAGCAACCACATGGTGGCTCACAACCATCTGTAATGAGATCTGGTGTCCTCTTCTGGCCTGCAGTCATACATGCTGTATACATAATAAATAAATAAATCTTTAAAAACACACACACATAATGTCTATTCCTATTAGAAGAGAAAAAAAAAAAAAAACTGGTCAGGATAATAGAATCTCTGGCCTAGGTGGAGAACTAACATTCCAGATGGCTAGGGCCAATGCTTGGTTAAGAGTCATCCCTAGGAAGGGGTACTCAAGACATAGAAATGTTTCCTATAATGAGACACAGAACTTTTACTACCCAGAATCCCGGCCCCTGGTGCATTAACTTATGGGCCACAGCCACGTAGGGTTTTAAGTCTGCCTGCCTTTCCGAATTAACTTTTCCCTTTCTTCTTTCTCTCTTCTAAGCATGCTTTCCTTAACACATTGGCTTCCTCCTTGTTCCTGTAAAACTTCCTCCTTGCTGTGGGGCTGCTTGTCCACCATGTGTCTGACCATCTAGCATAAATGGCATGGCTTTTTCCTCTCTTCTCTGCAGCTGCTGAAGTCTTGGAGCTTGCCTGCCCTGAGGTTTTTTCTTTAAACATTAATAAAATGGTCCTTGAGCTCCCATTAGAGCCCTTCTTAAGTTTTTTTATTAGCAAGACTAGGAACCCCAAGTGGAGACCCTGATTTACCCTGTATCATCTGGCAACCACAAAGGGAGCCCCAAACTTCGACTAACAAGACTATTTGATATTTACTGAATAAGGAGTCAGACATTAATGCTCCTTACATACACACTGTCTCATCAATTCCTATTTTTCATTGCATATACACATATGTATAAGTTGTATTCTCTCTAGTATCATCAAATATTCTGATGCCAACTAGGTGTCCTGCACATCAATTAAATTATGACATTACATTTGTGCATGAGAACTCCTGTAAAAAAGCTGTGTCTGCAAAACTGATTGGCTGACTAGAATTGCGGTGATGTAGAGACATTGGGATGTTGTTGGCCTAGAGCATAATTGACTTGTTTTTAATCTTTGTCCATCTCTGTGTTGGAACTAGCATCCCATGACTAATAGATAAAACCCTTTTGAAATCTATTAACTTAGCAGATCACCAGCTTCCACCAATCTCAAAGCTAAAAACACCTCTCTGATGTACCCACCAATATAGTTTAAAATTTATTTAATCCATTACTTTCTTTGTTCTGTTGCTACAAAACTCCATGAAACTTCTTCAGCATGGGAACATGGAACCTGAGGTAACTCTGGGCTTCCAAGGTCATAGTCATGCAAAGTTGGCTTCAAAATAAACTATCACTTATTCCCTTTGAGGTGAAAGCTGTGTTTTTTGTGTAGAAACATCTATTAGATTTTTGAATAGGGCAAATGGTTCAAGAAGAAAGAGAGATGGTCTCCTAGGGATGAGATTATCTGGAGCTATTAATATTAACATTATGGACAGGTAGATAGAGGGACAATAGTATGGTAGGGCTCCAAGGACGGCTCAGGACTTGGCACCAGAGACGAGCAGCATGGTGGGTCTCTGAAGGGACTCAGAGCTGGTGGAAGATGGGAGGAGGTTCCCAGCAAAGGCCTGTGGCCAGGATCTGATTCTCAGGCAGGGAAGTGGGTGGAGAACAAGATGTGTCCCACTTCTGATGTGGACTCATGGCCCTGCTGAGTGAAACACTGGCAAAATTTTCAGCTTGGGACTCACAATGTCCCAAGAGGGAGCCTGTCAGTATCTGACAGCAGAAGCCTGAGGCACAGGCTGGACCCTAACAGTGTCTACTTGATCCCACAAAATAAAAGACTCAGTCCTTCAAGACTTCACAGACAGCAGTTGACAATCAAATCCCAGGTGATGTGTGCTTCTGGAAAACTGCATACAGAAAGAAGGATTCCTCAATTCCCTCCTGAGGCTAATTGTGGTTGGCTCAAAGACCTCAGAGCACTTCTGTGCTTTCATTTGACTGTCTACCATCAAGTAAAGCACACAGTTCAGGAACAGACAAATGTTGGGGCTTCTCAGGGTGAGGAACTTGAGGGAAGGTAAGAGAATCCTGTCTGCCCTGGAGCATCGCTTCCCAAGTAAAGGTGTGTGTTTGCACAGTTAGACCTGACAATCTGTCCAAGAGTATTCCCCAGCTTGGCATCCTTCCAGAAAGCCAGCATCAAAGCTCAGAGTCCCGCTCCTCCATGAATTATTCACTTAGTCGATATAACTAATCCTGTCCTGGGGTATTCAGGGAGTCTGATGCTTAGTCACTCTAATCACTTCATGGTGGAAATAACTAAAAACCTCAGGTATGATTGAAAGAGCTTCATATGAGCCACAGAAGACATTCCTGTCACTCTGGGATCTGACAGAGCAGATCAGGCCACAACATAAGCATGAAAACCAAATCTACTTTTTGTATTTGAATTTTCATTTTTTGGATTTATAACTTCATATTTATATTAAATGTTTTCTGCTTTTAAGTGTTCTTGCACCAGGATGCTCCTTTATGATTATGTTTTTAAGTTTTTCTATTTTAAGTTTTTACTAATATGCATTTTCCTCTTGTTTTTTTTTTTCATTTCTTTTCTTTTCTTGTATCTTTTTTTATTCATCTATTAACTTTACATCCAGGCCACAGTCTTCCCCACCCATCCTCCCCTTCCAGTCCCTCCCCCCGCCACACCCTATCCTCCCTCCCACCTCCCAATCCTGTCCTCTTCCATCTCCATCCAGGAAAAGGCAGGTCTCCCATGAGTATCAACAAAACACTGGCCTATCAAGTTGCAGTAAGACTAAGCACCTCCCCATGAATTAAGACTGGGCAAGGGGACCCAGTATGAAAAGTGGGGTCCCAAAAGCCAGTAAAAGAGTTGCAGACAGATCACAACTTCAACACGTATGCAGAGTGCCTAGGTCAATCTCATGCAGGCTCCTTGGTTGTTGGTTCAGCCTCTGTGAGTTCCTGTGAGCCCGGGTTAATTGAGTGTGTGTGTGTGTGTGTGTGTGTGTGTGTGTGTGTGTGTGTGTGTGCCTTCCTATGGTGTCCTTGACCCTTCTTGCTCCTATATTCCTTTCTCCTCAGCAGGATTCCTGAACTCTACCTAATGCTTGGCAGTGTGTCTCTGCATCTGCCTCCATCATTTGCTGGATGATGTCTCTCTGATGACAACTGGGCCAGGTACCAATCTGGTCACAGGCTACTTATCCACTATTTCTAAGAGTCTAAGCTGGGATCTTCCTGGGGTCTCCTAAGCTGGAGATTCCCCTGCTCCAGGCTTCTGCCTGATCTCATAATGTGCCCCCAGCAAGTCCCCCTCAGCACTCTCCCACTCTGTGCCCCCCCAACTTACTTGCTCATGTTCTCATCCCCACCTGCCTTCAGACCACTCACAAAATCTCCTCTATTTCCCCTTCCCAGGGAGATCTGGGTGTCCCCCCATGAACTCTGCTTGTTACCTACTCTCTCTGGGTCTGTAGACTGTAACGTAGTTACCCTCTATTTTACAGCTAATATCCACTTATGAGTGAGCACGTACCACGTTTGTTTTTATGGGTCTAGGTTACCTCACTCAGGATGATTTTTTTTTTCTGGTGTCCTTGTGTTAACAGCTGAGTAATATTCCATTGTGTAAATATACCACATTTTCTTTATCCATTCCTCAGTTGAGAGATGTCTAGGCTGTTTCCAGCTTCTGACTATTACAAACAAGGCTGCTATGAACATAGTTGAGCAAGTGTCCTTGTGGTATGATTGAGCATCCTTTGGGTACATGCCCAAGAGTGCTATTGCTGGGTCTTGTGGTAGGTTGATTCCCAGGTTTCTGAATGGTCACACTGACTTCCAAAGTGGCTGTACAAGTTTGCACTCCCACCAGCAATGGAGGAGTGTACTCCTTGCTCCACATCCTCTCCAGCATGAGCTGTTGCTTGTGTTTTTGATCTTAATCATTCTGACAGGCATAAGATGGAATCTCAGAGTTGTTTTGATTTGCAATTCCCTGATGACTAAGGATATTGAACATTTCTTTACATGTTTCTCAGCCATTTGAGATTCCTTTTTGTTGAATAAAATAAAATGATGTCTTGTGCGAATACTTAGGTACTCCTCAGGGTTTGTTGTTTTTTTTTTGTTTTTTTTTTTTAAGCAGCCTCAGCCTATTTGCTTTAAGACCATACAATTACCTATCTGAAATCTTTGTTAGACTTTTGGGAATTTTCATTTAAAAAAAAAAGAAAAGAAAATGACACTTGAACCTTGTGTTTTATTATTGTGTCTTAGAGAAGGGAAATTACTTTTATAATAATATTGTCATTGGGAGTGTTAGATTATTATGAAAATAGAAAAGTAAATGATGTACTTTATTAATAGTAAAATAATTGTCTTTGACTAAACACTTGAATCTTTCATTTCTCTTTAATATTATTGACATTATTCTGACAACCTGACATTTTGGTGACATTTTTTTAGTATGTTTTCTGACTCTTTTTGTTTGTGGTTTATACAAATTATTACAGATCAGATCCTAGCCTAAGAATGAAGTTCAGTTATTCAAGTGGGAAAAAACAAGTTTAAGTATCAATAGTCAAAATCCTAAGATTATTAACAAAATGAAAGTTTCTTTGACCAATAGCAACTCCAGTCTCCCTTTTAAAGACTAATTATGGGTTAGCACACAAACCAATGGATATTGTTGCATCTTTTTAGTTATATGCTATTATACTTCATTATTGTGATGAATCAAAAGAAATTGTGTACACACTCATAGGCATTCATAAATTATATATATATGATATAATATAAATATAAAATATAAATAAATATAAATATAAAATAATTATAAAAACACAATGCACAAACATCCAGTAAAAGTGTCTTTACCTTGCCACCACCACAAATGGTACCATCATGTACATAAGTATCATCAGTGAACTGAGTGTCTCTTAAGTGTGCGGACACACACACATGGCCTCCAATGTAAGTGTACTGGATATCATATTTATCTGTTGGTATGATTTCTGTACGGTCCCAGATACAAGCCACTTTTCCACAAAACACAGCACTGGAAATATAAAGCAGAAAAGTTGAATATTGTCACTTAGCAGTCTTGTCCATTAGTTCAATAATAATTCAGTGTATAATTTGAAACCTTCAAGCAGACCATACTAGCAAGCAGTTGAGAACATGTACCTCTTATGACAACATGTGACCTGCCTGCAAACACTAAGTGCACCTCTTTGCACGACACACACCACACATGGAAAATGTACAATTTGATGAGTATGTACCTATAATTACAGCGTCCATGACAGTTTCCGAATTTGTCATTTTGAATATTCACTTCTTGTATACACAAATAATTAGGACCCCTAGCATCTGAAGAAGAAGAAAAAAAGAATTTCAACTTTCGCATGCTAAAAGTCAAAAAGTAATTTACAATACTTAAAAGTATAGGATATTTATACTGAAAGTGTCTTGAAGTGTAAATGGGAACAGTGGGTACCAATCAACCAAAAACTACTCAGGAAAAAAAATGTATTGTGTTAAGGAGAACTGTAGAAAAAGCCATTCTCTCCCCAAAACCATACACTAATATTCTACTCTTCCCCCACCTATGGCCTCAACTCTAACTCATATCCTATATGGCTTCAATGTGATAGTCTCTTCCTTTTTGATGTGGAAAGGATTTGCTTTGTTTGGATTTTCAAATATGGGTGTAGATCAATATTTTATAATAAGGCTACAGGATAGATTTGTGACTTTAAAATAACAGCAACTTAAAAAATAATCCTCCCCACCAAAAACAAACAAACAAACAAATAAATAAAGGTACATCTCATACGTTTTCCAAATAAATCCATGCACTGCCTATCCAGGTCTCGGCAGACCCCACCAAAGCAATAGGCAGTGAAATTGTTGCATGGTTCTAGGTCAGCAGCTTTGATGTCAGGGACACAGTGTTCAGACACTCCATTGCAGAACTCAGGGAAATCACACAAGTCTGTGCTTTTCCTACATAGACGCCCTCTTTCGGCTATCTGAGAGACAAAGAACAGATTAGCTTTTGTCAGGGTGACTCGGTTCTCCTCTTCCTGGAAGTTAGGTAAGAGAAGATTTCTCTACTCCTTTGAAAGATCATGCCATATGGACTAAAAGTCAGTTGTTTTTAAAAGAAAGGAGGGGGGAGGGAGGGAGGAAGGAAGGAAGGAAGGAAGGAAGGAAGGAAGGAAGGAAGGAAGGAAGGAAGGGGACTTACCTTGCATGTCCTTCTGTCACAGCATGCCCCTGACCCACATGTTGCAGGCTTTCTCAGAGTACAGTCCTCAGCGTTACAACATCCTTTATGACGACATGTCTAGAGAAGAAAATACAACCAAGGTAAACATAGGCGCTGGAAATCAGATCAATGACTTTCAGCTCTTTTCAAAGTACAGCTGTGGGCTGCTTAGTGACCCTTCACTAGTTTACAAACATCTCCTAAGGTTCTCAGCCCTGCCAGCAACTTACCATACTTCAACTGTGGTCTCATAAAGCTATAATGGAGCAAACGGTTTCTAGTATCTGTTGACATGGTGGCCAATGTCACCGCATAGTGCACTACACACTGGTGTTTGTGGTGAGCTGTGGTGGGTATTGTGTTGCCTGAATGTGTGTGTGTGTGTGTGTGTGTGTGTGTGTGTGTGTGTGTATAGCTACATACACACATGGAAATTACAAATGCTCCCTCTGACAGGATCCCACAATGATGATTCCACATGGACTATGATAAAGCCATTAAGCTGATTAACACCATGGAAAGATCAACTTTGGACTGCAAACTACTCAGGACAATTTTGAGATGGCTAGCTGAGATGATCCAGCCTGACAGACTACTCGAACAAGGACTTGAAACAAGCCCTGCACTTTCTCATTATGCAGCGGTGGGACAAATGATACAGGACTTGACAATTAACCCAAAAGTTTTCTTTTCAGGATTCCCCTAAAGGTGGAAGTAATTTTAAGAAATGACACCCACATTCCCAAGAAGTGGGATGGTAGGTTTTGGGTCGTTTAATGAGTTTTGAATATTGTCATTGTTTATGAGGGTTGGTTACAAGTTGTTAATTGTTAATGGTTAGGAAAAGAGCTGAACATGGAGATTAGATATGAGGTAGATCGATGAATCTACTCTGAGAAAAAGGATGAAGAAATAATAGGATAAATGGGTAGATCACTGAATCTACTGTAAAAAGAAAAAGGAGAAGATATAAAAATGACAAAAGGTAGATTACTGAATCTATTATAAAAAGAAAAGAGAGATATGGATATGATAAGATAAAAAGGGAGATTATGGATTCTACTTTAAAAAAAAAACAAGGAACTACTTGTTTTAAATAGGATAAGTAATGAAAATTTTTTTGCCTGAGTTTATCAAATGTTACTGGACTGGACATTGTTATATATTAATGGAGTTTTTCGCCTGAATCTGTCAAATGTTAATGGACTAGACATTGTTAATGTAATTCTTGACTGTATATATTGTATATACTTATTGGATAGTTTTTCTTGTTATAACCTTTTTTTAATTTTAGACAAAAACAGAGGAAATGTTGTGGGTATTTGTTGCCTGAAATATTGTGTGTACCCCGAAATAAACTTATCTGGGGTCAGAGCAGACAGCTACTAGAACAAAGCCAAAAATGGTAGCTAGAAAATGGGTCAGAGCAAGCCAGAGCAGAAGCTGGGTGGTAGTGGTGCACGCCTTTAATCCTAGCACTTGGGAGGCAGAGCCAGGTGGATCTCTGAGTTCAAGGCCACTTTAGAAACAGCTAAGCATGGTGACCCACGCCTTTAATCCCAGGGAGTGGGGGCAGAAAGAGAAAGGTATATAAAGCATGAGGACCAGGAACTAAGTTAGTTAAGCATTTGGGTAAGCATTTTGGCTGGATAAGCATTTAGGTTTTGGAGCAGCACAGTTCAGCTGAGAGCCATTGGGATGAGGACTCAGAAGCTTCCAGCCTGAGGAAACAGGATCAGCTGAGGAACTAGCAAGGTGAGATAGCTGTGGCTTGTTCTGCTTCTCTGATCTTCCAGCATTCACCCCAATAACTGGCCTCAGGTTTGATTTTATAAACAAGACTCTTTAAGATTCCTGCTACATCTGGCGCCCAACGTTCGAGGTACGAATTCACGAAAAAGCCTCTTGCCTAAACAAGACTCTTTAAGATTCCTGCTACATCGAGCCTCTCACCAATCAGGGTAACATAGCCATCATCTCTACAGCCCTGCCCATGGCACAGAGGCAGAAGAATGGTGGTATTTCACTTCATCCTATGTGTCTAGGCTAGGTCAAAGCTCCTTCGTGTTTTCATCTTTGGGTGTTTGTTTATTGCCGATTTCTTTCAATAAGCCACAAGGCTCCAACCACTTTTCACAACATCTTTTAAATTCAAACTGACCAAACCAAAGTGTATTACCCCATCCCCACCCCCCGCCAAACACCTCCTTTGTGGAGCTCTTACAAATTAATACAATATATCCCCTTCTCGAAACACACTAGGGACAGGGACTTGACAACTGGGATCTACCTGTGAGGGGAGAGCCGTCCCTCAGTACTCAAGTTCACCAGCCTTCCTGCTTGTAGTCCTACCTTGCCTTTTCTACAGAGAACACAACCGACCCCTTGAACGCACTCTCCTCCCACTTCCCACTTCTCAACCAACTACGGTACTTGCTCTGGTTGTTCTCTCTTAACCAGGAGCCATAGTGGGGGGGGGGGGACCTTCATTCAGGGAATAAGAAAAGCACACACTATACAATTAATATTCATGTACTACTTCAGAATATAAATTAAAATTATAAAGTACACAATTAATCCTTTCTTCCTAAAGGCACCAGAGTTCATGAATTTGGAAAAGATAGTCTTTTCAACAAGTTACCCTAAATAATTGGGTATCCATACAAGGGGAAAAAATGTTATCCTGAGTCCGAAAGCTTCTATTTATTAAAAGCTGCAGAACAGAAGATGACCAAGATGATGGTAAACAGCGGTGAGGTAACTATCATCAAACCCATGAAGTAGTTTATAGCTAATGTTTGATACACTAAACCCATTATCCTGGAGGACAGAAAGAAAAAAACAAAAAACAAAAAAACCTGTACTGCATTTCCCAAACTTAATGGATCATTCTAATACCTGTAGATCGATAGCATGTAATTACCTTGAATACATACTTTCTTATCTTATGCAGTGCTTCCTACCCAGGAAGGCTGGTACTGCAATAGCAAGTAATAGATTATTTTAAAATATGCTATTTTCCAAGTTTCCTAATATATACATATGAGTTTGGATGCAGTTATCCTGCACAGAAGGACAATGCCTCTCTCAGACGCCATAGGTCATCAAACAAAAAACCCCATCACCAGGTGTGAAGTTGTCAGTTGTTGGGTCTTATAGAATCCACCCCCCGCCAAAAAAAAATACAGGTCATTGCCATTGCTCTGAGTTATCCAACAGAACCTGATGGGAAGGACCCTGTTTCTGAAGACATGGCACACTTTGTTACAAGCCATGGAGAAACCAAGCCTGACCTAGGGGTGTCCTCCCTCCTGGCTAGCTTTCATTGTGTGGAAAGGTGCTGTACTGTGGGAGCTTTAGAGACTTCATCTTGGTCTGATGGGCCAAAAGTGCATACTTGTTTTGTTCAGCACTGCTGAAATAGGACAAACAGGACATTTTACCAAGAAACACAGCACACTTGTTACCTCCTTGAGAACAGGGTTTGACTGTCCCTTGAACCTGGGCTACTTTCAGATAAAGAAGTCTGTAACAATGTAGTATTCTTTGCTGATGCTCCTTAGCCTGCTTTTGAGGTGTATACAAGCATTGGGCAGAATAAACTCAAGGCTTCAGTATTCACTGACAGTCCTCCCAAATCTATCCTATGCTTCAGTATGTCACTGACTTCTTAATTCCCACACCCCATTTCAGGTACTGTTTGACAGGTCGGTTGGCTGGACACTGTACAGGCTACTGGAGAAAAGCAGTCATTGGCTTCTTAATCACCTGTGAAACTTGAGAGCTAAAATGTTTGGCTTGGTGAGAAACACACAGTGGCATGAACATTATAGGGGTAACCAGCTACTTCCTAATTAGGGCTAATGCCTGGTACTGTGATTGGAGCCAAGAACTCATGGCTGGGCGTGTTATAGGCCCTAAGAGAAAACCTATGACTACCATTCTGCCATTTGGATATAGTATCAAATTGTCTTCTAAATATTTATCTTTCTTATGCTTTTTTTCTCTCTTTTTACATGTGACTTTATTTTGTTTTCTTAGTTTGGAGGGTTTTTGTTGTTGTACTGCATTTTTACTTCTTTCAAAGAAAGAACTTAAAAGTTGGGTAGGTCAGGATTAGGAGAGGATCTGGAGGGGTGGTTCTTAACCTGGGGTCTCAACCTCTTGGGGGAGAACAAGCCTTTCACAGGGGTCGAACATCAGATATCCTGCATATCAGATATTTACATTATGATTCACAACAGTAGCAAAATTATAGCTATGAAGTATCAAGGAAAATGGTTGGGAGTCACCTCAACATGAGGAATTGTATTAAAGGGTCACAGCATTAGGACAGTTGAGAACTGCTGATCTGGGGGGACTTGGAAGAAGGGAAGAATGTTATCAAAATGTATTGGAACTTGAAAATTGTTTTAAATAATGAAAATTATGGTAATAAAAAATAAAATCCCCCAAGTAAGGTTTTGAGAGATAAAAAATTATTCTGAGATTATATATAGTATGATTACAACATTTCTCCATTCCTTTCCTCCTTCCAAACATCCCTCTATACCCCTCCTTGCTCTCCTTTATCTTCATGGCCTCTTTTTCCACTGATTATTATTACATGCATATATATATACACATATACATATACATATAAACATACATTCTTAAATAAAACCTTCTCTGTCTATATAGTGTGACTTGCATGCATGTTTTCAGGGCTGGACATTGCTATTGGATAACCAATTGGTATGTTCTTCCCTGGGGAAGACTATTTCCGCTCAGTGTTCCTTAGTTCTTTGTATAGAGCTGAGGCCTCATGGACTTTTCCCCTTTTGCTTAACACATTCATTGGTGTCCTCCTCATTCAGCAAATGTTTGCACGGTCATGTTGGTGAGACTTTATGGGTATAACTGCTATATTACTAGGAGACATAATCTCACAGCAAACTCCCTGGTCCTCTGGCTCTTACAATCTTTCTACCCTCTCTTCCTCAATGTCCCCTGAGCCTTAGGTGTGGTGATGTTCCATAAATAGAGTCATTGGGACTGGTCTCGACAACTCTGCACTTTGATTGATCATGAGGTAATCTAGGCCCAGAAAGACAAACATGGCGCGTTCTGCAAATCTTCAGATGTGAATATATAGCCTGGAGTAACCACAGCAACCAAGAATGTAAAATGAGAACATGGAGAGGAGAGTTGGGAAGCAACAGAGAAAGAAATTGCAGCACACAAGGAGCCTAGTCATGGAAACTGGAAAAGGGGTGGTCCTTTAGGGAGGGGGAAGGACATAATACAGAAAAAAGGAGGAGGGTAAAGTAACAATAAGGATGTCCAAAACTCCCACAAATAATCATACTACTAGCTATTCATCTTTTTTTTAAAAAAAGCACCTGTGATCAATATAATTCTGTGTATAAATATACATATATAGCTTTAATGAACTTTTTCATCTGGGCTGTCAGTACTTCCTCCAAGAGCCGAAGACCACCTAATAGAACCCCCAGTGCCGAACATGAGAAGCCCGCTTCTGAGTTGTCGGCTAGGACTGTCCAGGTGACTCCCAAAGCATACAGCTTATTGCTGCTGCTCTTGGTCACCTCCTGGAGGTGGAAGGTTAAGTCCCTACTGCTGAAGTCACAGTGCATCTCAGAAACAGGACCCAGAGACCCCTGAGCTGGACCTGACCTGAACACCTTTAATCCCAGCACGGGAGAGGCAGAGGCAGGCAAATCTCTGACTCTGAGGCCAGCCTGGTCTACAGAGTGACTTCCAGGGCCAGAGCTACAGCGTGAGAAACTGTCTCAAAAGACAAAAAAAAAAAAAAAAATCTCTGGTTATACTGAATCTTTCATGACTCTAACATGTTCTTCTGCAAGTGTCCATTATGCCCAATGGTCTCTCTGTGGTTAGAATTCTTACCCAGACACGAAGGGACCCAATGTGACCAGACATTCCATGTAGTGAATCCCACACTGAGACTGGACAAGTTCATTTGAAGGTGAGAGCAAGTAGTGTCAGTGCCCAAGACTTTAGTCAGTCTTCAACATTGAGGGGTAGACCACAGGTGGTAGGTAGCATTAAGTTAAATTGGCCTTAGGCTGCTGACAAGTTTTGCACTCAATCCCTCCACACAGCCAGCGGCGACTTATTTTATTCTAGTAAGCAAACAAACTGAAAACCCAATTGAGAGCCCATTTTTGTAACAACAACAACAAAAACCCTTCTCTGAGCAGTAGAGCTTTGGCCATTTACAAGGTGGCAACAGATGAGGTTCTGTTGTTACAAAAGAATGTGCAAGTTTCAGCCCCAGCGGCTTCTGCATGCCATACCTACTCCGTCCGTGAAGCTGCTGGCTTGCATGCCTGTGGAGCATGCTCTGAAACCCTGTTAGCTCAGAGGACCCCCTAACTCATTAGTTGCTCCTTTCCCAAATCAGCTGTGCCAGATTTAATATGCGTACAGTTCTTTTAAGAAAGAAAAACACATTTTTAGAGAATCAAGTGGATTTTTTAAAGGAGACTGTGTAAACAAAGCTTTGATCTCATCACAAAAGAAGACTAATTGTCTTCAATGGTAATAATCCATATTTCCATACATACATACATGAAGAGAGACCACTGAAATGGGACGTTTTTCACTGAAGAAAGGGCAGGCATTTCATTCCTCATTACCAATACATATTGTAAAGCTGAAAAAATCGACGGGGTGGGGTGGGGGTGATAAAATTATAGCAATGGTAACGTTAACAGGAAGTGTCTGGGATTATTTTTGTAACTCTATTGGAGTGAAGAATAAGAACTATGGAATGGCTGTGAACCAGGTCATGTATGCTATTGAGGATAAATATGAACAAAGGAAGAATTTTATTTAAATGACATTTCATGGACCAATGTAGTCATTCCAATTAGGAATGCCACTGGAATTCACGATCTGCCTATTAAAGGTAATATAATTTCATCCATGTTACCTTTACTCACAATTTAAATTTGCAAATTCAAAACTACTCGGTTACTATGTGCCACAAACTCTCAGTCTCCTATAGTATCGTGGAACCAAATCCCGGCATTTAAGATAAACATCAGATACTAGTAAATGTCTAAAAGTCTTTGAAATAAAAACTAATAACCTCACTTGCACTATCAGGTTAGTTACAAACATTGTTGTTTTGAGACAGGGTTTCCCAACACTGCCCAGGTTGGCCTGGAATTCTCCATCTGCTTGCCTGAGTGCTAGGATTTTCAGGCACCTGCATTACCATACCCAGCCCTCTTCCTTGGTTAACGCAATGGCCCATCATCTCTTAAAATGATGTCCTCCCCTTTTCCATTACACATAAGTCTACAGGAGGGTACGTGATACAGAGACCAAGTGTTGGGATGAGCTGGGACAGTCTGACTAACCTCTGAGGGGCCACAGTCACACTCCTCTGGTTCCTCCAATTGGCCGTTACCACATATTGACCCTTGAGGCAGAGCGACAATTTCTGGCACTGGTTTGTTCTGAAGGCAGTCTAGTTCAGGCTGTGAAGCCAACTGTTTGAATCCATCCAGGCTGCAAGTGCTAAAAACCTTTATGCCTTGGGAACGTCTAAAAACAAATTAATATTCCTCAGATAAATGAAATGCAACCTCTATCCAAGTAACAGTCTTCAATAAAGTGTACGAATCCCTGACTATTCATCTGAAAGACAAGCCAAGGGGAGAGAGAGAGAGAGAGAGAGAGAGAGAGAGAGAGAGAGAGAGAGAGAGAGATGCTTCTAGTTTTAATGCAGGCCATAACCAAAGCAGTTCATTTTTTTTGTTTTGTTTTGTTTTGTTTTTGTTTTTTTGATTTTCAAGACGGTTTCTCTGTATAGCTTTGGTGCCTGTGCTGGGTCTCGCTCTGTAGACCAGGCTGGCCCGGAACTCACAGAGATCTGCCTGCCACCAGTGCCCGGCGGTTCCATTTCTTTCGAATGTAATTTGTTAGGATCAATACACAGAGAGTGAAGGGCGTTAGAGTGGTCAGTACCTCAGCTTCAGAGTACACATGAAATCACTGCATCAGAGTCAACAGAATTATCACCACAAGAAGCTCAAAGGAGGGTGTGAGAGTGGGATAGCTGGCCACACCTGCCTCTGCCATGTGGTGGGGAAGGCGTTTTCCCCGAGTTTTTCCCTCTCTAGTGCATGAAAACCTCTGGGGAGACTGGAACCAGTACTTCTGGTTGGCTGTATTTGGGCACGTGACTTCAATCCTCCCCCTTCATCCGTCACGCAAACTCCCCCTCCCTCTGGAGGAGTCCATGCCCTTCATCAACCCCTCCTCCTGGGCGAACAGTCCCTGCACCTAATTTTAATACTCTTGCACCAGCTGAAGGTTTGTACCTCCTAGAACACTTGTCCTTGAGGTCCAACCTGTGCAGTTCATTTAACAGCGTGCTTGAAAAGCCCAATAGACAACTAATAATAAGCCAGATGCAACAAATAAAACCGTTCAGAATATTTCAGTGCTTGGTAGTGAATTGTGATAGCCAAGAGCCTAGGAGTGATTCTTCAATGGCCTCACTTCTCCATGTTAATAAACTTCATGAATTATTCTGAGAACACCTATCTCCTTCAGAGCCTGTGTTGGGGCTCCCTCTGGGGTTTTGCACATTCACTCTGCAGGGCACATTTAATTATCCATGCTGTGTAAATTGTTGTGTGTTGTTTAGTTTATTATGAAATCTCCCATTCTGCAAGCACTGGGTTTCCGCCCCAGCACCTTGGGTTCTGCCCTCCACCTCTCTCTCATCTCCTTATTCTTTTCCTGAATCTCACTCTTCAGCCAGGCTGCACTTGGCTTTGTTTCCCTATGACTACAATATTCTTCCTTATAGTTTCAGTAGTTTCTAAATTCTTTGTAACCTTTTACCTCCCTCTACCCCAAAGCACACAGCGAAATCTCCTTATTCACAGGCCTGTTGAGCCCTCACGCCTTCCGCTATTTTTGCATTATTGCATTTCTTCCACAAAAGCATATGGACAAGGCCATGAACCCCCGCTCACTCCATCTACTAGCAGCACAAGAGCCACGACTGTTAAGAACTGGGACGTGTGAGTTCTCTACTACCCTAAGCTCATTCTCATCCATGTGCTTTACATAATTGCATGTGCATTCATTTAAACTGTTCCTGGGCAAGTTAGGTGGTGACAAGGTGTACGTCCGAACACTCTACAAGGATTTCCTAAGTGTCTACAGAGATCTGATCTGGAAAAGCACCTTACATTGCCGAAGGATTCATTATGCACACGCTTCCTGGGCAGAAGCAGTTGTAGACGTCGTCATAGGCTAACCCCAGGTTAATTCCAAGCATCTGGGACAGAACAACAGCAAAGCCCTCCACGGTTAATGTCCTGGGGTGCTAGAGAGACAAAAAGAACAAAATTATTGAGTCAGTTCTTCTTCTCCTCCTCCCCTTCCTCCTCCTCCTCCCCCTCCTCCTGCCCCTCCCCCTCCTCCTCCTTCTCCTTCCCCTCTTGCCCCCCCCACAATGGTACCTAAACTACAATGCAGATTCAAGAAAATGGAATAGCAAAATTTTTAAGACTGTAAAGGTTAAGAAAAAGAAACAGCAAATTGTGATATTCTTTTTTAAGCAATAATCTTTTAGTTCAAATGAGCTGACATGTAGGGAAAATAAGATTGCTACACAAAACCTTAAATTTATGCCATATTATTGAATACAATTCAAACAAGCATAAAGACATTTAGGGAAGTAGAATAATTTTAGCGACTATTTCTTAAGACAACAATTAGGAAAATTTTAGACCACAAAGAATTAATTGGCAATCCATTTTTACTTTAGAATTGTCTGAGGAATTTTTAAAAATTTAAAGAAAAATTTTCTTATAATTACTTTATAATTGTCTTAAATTTAATATTTTAGCCAAGTGCAATGGTAAACAAAAAATTCTATGGAAAATACATGTAATGAAAGAGAATCAATGGGAGCCTCCAAAGGTTAAGAACACACACAGGAGAATGTTGAGATCAGGAGAGGTCACATCTAGATTCTATACAGTGCATCCAAGGAAAAGGTGTATATACATAAATTAATAAAAATAGCAGCATGGAGCCAGGCTGTGGTGGCACATGCCTGTAATCCCAGCACTTGGGGAGACAGAGGCAGGTGGATCTCTGTGAGTTCGAGGCCAGCCTGGTCTACAGAGCTAGTCCAGGACAGACTCCAAAGCTACAGAGAAACCCTGTCTCAAAATCAATCAATCAATCAATCAATCAATCAATCAATAAATAAAAATGGCCGCATGAAATCTTTCCCTACCGTAAACTATTTTGAATATAAATGAATCCAAATCCCCAATAAAGGTGTGGATTAAAATCAGAACAGCTACATTAAAAAGAGCATTTACTCAGATCCTTGTATTTACTATATCTAAAAACTAGCTGAAAACAAATTCAAGACCTAAGTGAGAGACTCACAACTATAAAACAGAAGAAAACAGGGAAATGATTCACGATGCCAACACCATCATCTCCCTGAAGGATGGGGGCAAAAGCGAAGAGGGCAAAGAAGATTCTGCCACTGTCTCAAATGTCCCTCTTTTAATGTCATGATAAAACCAAAGTAAAGACAAGCACACACAGGAATAGAAAAAAAAGTTTACAGACCACATGTCTGACAAAGGATTAACATCCATGATGTAGGGAATGCCCACAACCCAACAGCAAAGCATTAATTTACTTAAAAATTAAGTCAAATACTTGAATAGCTATTTCTCTGGTAATAAGTGCTAAAGTCTATCAAGTATATGATCTGGTATTGCATCATTTGCGACAACAGAAACCATCTAAAAAGCAATGAGAAGATATAACATCATGCACATAGGCCTGTCTCTATTACGAAAACTAAGTAAGTTTGATTGACTCTGCAGCTAATTATATATTGGTGAAACTATTATAGACTGGTATCAAAACCAATGTTATAGTCCCACAAAATATTAATAACAAGACAGATACATAATTCAGCAAGCTGACTTCTGGGTATGTAGTAGAATATTTTAAGGTGTGTTACTTTTGTTTATGTTGCATTTGTTTAACTCTGTGAAGCTGTGTTACTGTGCCTGTCTAAAACACCTGATGGTCTAATAAAGAGCTAAATGGCCAGTAGCAAGACAGGAGAGAGGTTAGGAGGGGCTGTCAGGAAGAGAGGATAGATAGAAGGAGAGAACTGGGAGAAACAAAGAGGAGATAGAGGAGTGAAGAAGAGAAGGAGCCAGAGAAGAAAAACATTCCAGGGGCAGTCACCCAACCAGCAAGCCAGGGAGTAAGAGATAGCCACGGGCAGTAGTGGCACGTGCCTTTGATCCCTACACTGAGGAGGCATAGCCAGGAGGATCTTTGTGAGTTCGAGGCCAGCCACCCAGCTACACAACCAGCAAGCTACAGAGTAAAAGTAAGATCTACAGAAGTAAAAGAATGGGAAAAGTCCAGAGGCAAAAGGTAGACGGGATAACTTAAAGAAAGCTGACTAGAAACTCAGCCAAGCTAAGGCTGGGCATTCAAATAAGCCTCCATGTATGAATTTATTTGGGAGCTGGGTGATGGGCCCCCCCAGAAAGAGCAAAAACAAACAACAACATGGGTATACACCTAGACTGACCCATAGTAGGACCTCAAAGAGATGTCTGCCCTATCATGTGCAGTGTAGCAGGGCGCATATCAACAAAGGCAGGGAAATAAATGAAAGATCTGTTGATAGAATAGGTAATTAACTCAGTCATTAAAAAGGAAATCTTGTGTACACTATGGCAGAGATGGAACCTTAAGTACATTGTACTGCTTGCAAGAACTCTGTCCTAGAAAGACATATGTTGAACCATCCCACTTACATGTAAACCCCAAAGTTATTAAAACAATAGAAACAGAACATAGAATGAGCATCACTTGGGACAGGGGAAGGGTTGCTTGATTGATGTGGAGACTCATTTTTAAAAGGTGAATATATCTTGAGACTTATTTTACAATAAGGTAAATATGGTTAAACTGTTAGAAAAATTCACAAAAAGTTTACAATAAATACATTCTGTGTCTTTTCACTCAGGGACAATCTAGAAAGCATACCAGAGCGATTCCTGCTGTAAACTTTGGGTTGCAGGCCATGCCGTGATATGTTGCTCCCACGTAATCAGGATAATCCTTATACCTAAATTAAAATTTTACATGAGTGCACTTGTTTCAAAATGTTGCTAGAAAGAACATTTAAATAATGGCTTTCTGAAAGTTCTACATCTTTAAAACATGGTATTCATCATATAATATGCTTTATGCTAACAACCATCCATTAAGTAGTAGAAACACTAATTGTAGGTCCTCCATACTTCATAGGAATTTAAGTTAAAAATGATGCTTAAGGTTCTATGATACACAGTCCAAAACCTAGAGGAGCCTAGTGTTTCTATAATCTGTTTCTCAGAATCCCCATCACTAGATGAATATTGATGCTAAAAATCTAAAGACCAGAGTCATCCATTGTCAAGCTTTTCACGTATTGAACAAATCTTAAAATTGTACAGGGTGTTGGACTAGAGGAGAAGGAGAGAGAGGAGAGGGAGAGAGAAAGGTGCACCAAGAAAAAAAGAGGTGGTGTGCAGAAATTAGCCAACTAGTGTTGCCTTCATACACCCAACCATGGCCTTGAACCTAATAGGAAGCAAGAGAAGGCATCTGGTTCCTTTCATATCTCTTAAAATCTTTGTGAATGATCTTTTCACAGTTACAAGTAAAATGATTAAATGAGTGAGTAAAACCTACATAAAGACTCTTGAAACCCACAGAGCAAGTGGCTAAGAACTACATCTTAGGTCACTATGGAAACACTGGAGAGGAGTAGCCACAGGTGCAGGGAAGTGGCTGGTCCATTGCAGTTATTTACCTTTTGAACCAACGACATGGGCAATTATTACATTCATCACATTAACATCATGGTGTAATCATTTCCCAGTGAGGTCTTTATAAACACAGAGGCCCGTATTCCCCCTGGTGCTTTTCAAACCACACCTTAGTGCTGAAGTGAAATGGGTGTCAGACAGGGTCTGGGGGGGACTGCGTTTGACTATGTGATCAGAGCTTTACATTTTGCTTACGCCAGCACAATTACACGTGAAATAAGTAGGCAAGTCCCCCTCGGTGCAGACAAGGCACTCACAGGAGTAAGTACGTGATATCCTGGGCTCTTTCGGATGCTTGTTTTTGTTTCCACAGCAGAAACCTTTGCAGAACTTCATCAGCATCCCCGATTGTTTCTATCTTATTTTGGTCTGCCCAGATCTCTAAAGACGTTAACATCACAGTCATCTTCAGCTGGGAAAACATCTGGAAAGGGGACACACTTCAGTCGGGGATTACATTAAACTTATTGCTTTGAGGAGATAACCCAACTCATGGATCAAAGTGCTGGGGGGAACAGGCATGTCAAAAAAATACGTGGCTATGCACGCAAACTGTGTTAAAGGGTTGACATTAGTCTCTTCAACAAAAATGCAAGTACTCACTGTGTTAATGAGACCAAAGATATGAATGACTTTCTGAACTGCAACTCCCATCTCAGAGCCCATATGGCCAAACTGGAAGACAAGTTGGTTTCTCAATTACTAGTATAACTGATTAAACAATCACTCTTTAATAGTGTCAAACATAAAAGTTAAAATGATGCCGTACTCAACTGAGGAAGCAAAGGAAAAAAATGTGTTCAAATTGGCTGTCAGTTAATCCTTCATGTCTGTAAACGTCTCCTAATTATTGTCTTTATTCTGCTTTACACCTAACCCTGGGGTCTTACCGATTGAGACTATTCAAAGGGGTAGCTGTGATTCACTTCCTCTTTACAGGCACAGAAATGAAGATGGGGTGCACTCTAAGGGCAGAATCAAGGAGTCCAGTCACTGACTCACTAAGACCGCATTCGCTTTTCTATGGTAAGTCTTCACTCCAATCAAAGAAACTCAGCGAACATCCCAGCTACAGAGCACCCTTTCTCAACAGAGTCCAAGAGTGGACAACTACCAGCATATACCTTCACTTAAGGAAATGATAATCAGAATACTGTCTGCAAATATTGTCTAGGATTGTGTATTAACTTAATTTACATGATTATTTTTAGCAAGCAAATTAACTGTAGAGACTTGTAGGGCATGGAACGCCAAGGCAAACGCTAGATGTAATATGCATACCAAGGAGCTTGTAAGCACCAAGGACAGACTATGCATAAATATATCAGTTGAGCCATGTTTAGCCATAGCTCTTTAGATATAGCACACAGTCTTCCTAAGATCAACTGTGTGGATACTGTGCAATCGAGCGCTCAACTATACAGAGACTGGGATGCTGCTGTGGTTTGTGCATAGATTTTTAACTTCGCCTGCCCCTGATGCCATTGAGACCTTGCTTTCAAATTCAAACAGAGACAGCCCACATGACGACAGAAGACCACGCGGTGGTGACACGGGTGACAGGAACAAGGGCTGCTCTGTGACGTATTCTTGTTACAACTTTCTGAAAGTTTACTTGTTTAATTTTATCTTTTCTCTCCAAAACCCAAAACTGTTGGAGAGGTGAACATGCTCAACACTGAAAAGCTAAGACAATTTCAGGTGAGCAAAGGCGGCAGACGCTTTCCCTAAGCTCAGGGGAAAGTCGTAATGGTGCTTTTAACTGAACACTTGGAACAGGGCTGCTTCATACAGAACGGGAGATACAGTTTGATCGCAGCAGGTGGGAACCAATACAGAGACCCACAAATGGACAATGTGCGGGGAGGGAAAGACTCAACCCTAAATGGGATGTCTCCATCAAATCCCTTCCCTCAGGGCTAGGGGAGGCAGAAAGAGTGTAAGAGCCGGAGGGGATGGAGGACACCAACGGAACAAGGCCTTCTAAACACAGCAGGACCCATGCACAGATGAACTCTCAGAGACTGAGGCAGCGTGCATGGGCCTGCATGGATCTGCACCAGATGGGGTCCTAAAGCTGAAAGAAGTGGACACATGCCCCCATCCCTCACCCCGAAGCTGTCTCCAATTGAGAACCCTTTGCAAATGAAAAATTAGTTTTCTCCAAGGGAGTCTCACTGTGTATACAAACCACTCTTAAGGCTAAGCCCCATGCCCAGCAGTAGAAGGTCAACACAAAATGAACTCAATGGCATCTTTGGAGGTTCTTTATCTCATAATATATGTTGGGGGCATTTTTTTCTTTTTTTTTTTTTTCACTCTTTTTTTTTTGAAATATTGCAAGTCCTTTGGATATATTATGGCTTCCAGTTTGGGGTTTTTATAGGATCTCTATGTGTGTACTGTGTGTGTTTCTGGATCTATATATGTTTCTTGTGGGGTTTTGTTAGCATTTTTTCCTTCTGTTTTATTCTATTCTGATTTTTGTGGGTTTTTTTATATTATTTGATTTATAATTATTCTTTAGATGCCTGCTTGTTTCCAAGGAGAGACTGAAAAGGTGTGGATTTGGACAGGAGGGGAGCAGGGGAAGACCTTGGAAGAGTTGGGGAAGGGGAAACTGTGATCAAACTGTATTCTAAGAAAAAATATTTTTAATACATGAAAGATAGAAATTGGAGATTTAACTAAAATCATTTATTTTGGAGATGGCACATGTAAACAAACATTAACTAAGACAAAATCAAAATAGCAAGTTAAGTGAGAGTCCAGTGTAGCAGGAATCTTTAAAGTTCTTATTAATAAAATCAAACCTGAGGCCAGTTATTGGAGTGAATGCTGGAAGATCAGAGAAGCAGAACAAGCCACAGCTAACTTCACCTTGCCAATTCCTCAGCTGATCCTGTTTCTTCAGACTGGAAGCCTCTGAGTCTTATCCACATGAATCTCAGCTGAACTGTTGTTCAAAAGCCTAAAAGCTTAACCAGCCAAATGCTTCTAGTTTCTGGTCCTCATGCCTTATATACCTTTCTGTTTTCTACCATCACTCCCTAGGATTAAAGGTGTGTGTTAATTCACAGAGATCCGCCTAGCTCTGCCTCCCAAGTGCTGGGATTAAAGGCTTGTGCTAAAACTGCCTAATCTCTATGTTTAATATTGTGGCTATTCTATACTCTAACCCTAGATAAGTTCATTAGAGTAAACAATATTTTGGGGGACACAATACCACCACAGTCCAGTGTGGTGAGGCAGAATGTTGTAGAATGAATCCATACCATGAGACTAACGTAACTTGAAGAAACCCATGGGCTGGATGCTAGGAACCAGAGAGTGGTGAGCTGAGAAAGAAAGTCAGTGCTGGATATGAAATAAGATTAGCCCCATGGGAAGAAAGGCAGTGGGCAAATACTTTCTGGAGAGGAGAGTGCAAAGTATCTGGAGTGCTAATGAATGACCATTTCATCTTTAGAACATGGAGCTTCCTCTCACGATGCCAGGTAACTATGACACACAAAACAAGCTCAGAAAGTAATCCAACTTCGTATTTAATGAATTAACTTCCAGTATATGGAAATGAGATCTAGTCTCAATAAGAATTGAGGCACACCGGCTAGTCTCTCTGCTGAAGTCAAAGGGACTCTTGTAGTAGAACCTGTGCATACAGAGTCACACGCCATTGCTCCAATCCCCTCATGCCAGTATAAGGACAAGTGATGACATATCGTTGTGTACTGCAATGCTTTGGCACATTTTTTGAACAGAGGAAAAAAAAAGATGTTTATCTTTTGAACAAGGTCTTATGGCACCCAGAGTGGTAGGAAATGCAGTCTTTCTGCCTCACCCTCCTAAATGCTGGGATTACTGGCATGTGTCATCATGACTGACACTTGAACAGAGTAAAAAAAGTTTGTATTAAACAGTGAAAAGTAGACTATAAAGATAGCTCAGCAGTTAAGAGCACCTACTGCTCTTCTAGAGGATCTGAATCCAATCCTCAAAATTCACATGGCAGCTCACAGCCATCTCTAACTCCAGTCCCAGTGGATCTGCCTCCCTCTGTGAGTATTGCATGTACATAGTGCACACAATGCAGGCAAAACACCCATACCCACAGAACAAAGCTAACATGGAAAAAAATGGAGAGAGGAGAGGAGAAGAGAGGGGAGGGGAAAGAGGGAAGGAAAAAGAGGGGAGGGGAGGGGAGGGGAGGGGAGGAGAGGGGAGAGGGAGGGGAGGGGAAGGAGGGGAGGGGAGGAGAGGGGAGGGGAGGAGTAAGGAGGGGAGGGGTGGGGAGGGAGAGGGAGAGAGAGGAAGAGAGAGAGAGAGAGCAATTTAAGTTTCATATCACAATCCTCACTCAATTTCTCTACAAAACAAAGATCTCAGGAAGACAGGTCATTCCTACCATGGCTTTATCCAGGATGACCTTCACATTCAGCGACCTTTTTATCAGTGACACATTTGAACCTTTCTGTGAAACAAAAATGTCAATATAAGAAAACCTTCAACCAGGTATACATATGTCTGTTAAGAATACTGATTTAGTACTCTTTACTGTACTTATTTTAGTAACATGGATGATAGATACATTCTCTAGACTTGGGAGTCTTTAAAGTTAAATACTCTGATGACAGTTTGACTAGATAGAAACCTTGGAGTGTTTCACAGAGATCCACTTGTCTCTGCCTCTGGAGTGCTGGGATTAAAGGTGTGCACCACCACACCAGGCCTGACCTGGGCTGTTTTAAAGGTGCCTCATTTGATGAGTTTTTCTACCTTTGCTGAATGTATTCCACTGAAGATAAGATGGTATGGGAATTACTCATTATTTATTTTAAAAAGGAAATATATCAGCTACATTATATCTTATTATTTGATTTGATTTGTGGCTTCCTGAACACTTTTTATAACAAGGCTTATTTATTCCAGCAAACATTTAATATCTGATAACATGAAATGTGTGTATCTATATGTGCATGTATATATATGGAGTTGGCTTCTGTGATCATAGAGGTCAGTTAGTCCAATGTCTAGAGAGGAATCCAGAAACCTGGAACTGTTTCATGTCCAGAGCTCTCAGCTGCCTACCCAGAAGGATATGACGCGGAGGTGCCAGTTGGATCCAAAGACTACTCTTTATGAGGGTAAGTTTTCTTCTTGTCAGCCTTCAGCTGGTTTGACAAGCTCTTCTCTTGTGTGATGGAGTGCAACCCAAGTTACTCCAAGTGAAACAATGTCATTCTCGCTCAAAGACACTCAACACCAGACTTCCCAACTCCGGAGTCTTCTTGGCCCACGTACATGGCCATGAAGCATGAGCTACTGCGGGTCCAGTAAACAAACATGTGAAAGCTGAGATGGAGATGGCAGTTTAATTCGACCAGCAAACACCCAGGTTTTGTTGTTGTGTTTGTTTGTTTTGTTTTTTCGAGACAGGGTTTCTCTGTGTAGTTTTTGGTGCCTGTCCTGGATCTCGCTCTGTAGACCAGGCTGGCCTAATTTCAGGTAAGCACCAAAACTACACAGAGAAACCCTGTCTCAAAAAAAAAAAAAAAGAAAGAAAGAAAGAAAAAAGAAAGAAATGAACTTATTTAGCCGCTGATGATCAAATATGAAGTTGAGCAAATACTGTAAAGGGAGACTATAAGATACATACCAAAAATCTCTCCAGAAGAGTGACTGCTATTGGCTGAAGTTATTTATAAGAAAAGTTGATTCTTATTTTTTTCTATATTCATCAGATTAATTTACTAATTAAAGGGAAAATTTAAATGTAAAAAATGACATAGTTGGTCAGGCGGTGGTGGCGCACACCTGTAGTCCCAGCACTCGGGAGGCAGAGGCAGGTGGATCTCTGTGAGTTCGAGGCCAGCCTGGTCTACAGAGTGAGTTCCAGGACAGGCTCCAAAGCTACAGAGAAACCTTGTCTCGAAAAACCAAAAAAAAAGACATAGTTGTATAAAGCATATACTTTTCAATTTAAATATATATATTTTACATTTATGTCAGAAAAAATGAAAGCACTGCAAAGTAAGAGCAGTGCATCCCACAGCAGCACCAGGCTGCAGAACATAATCTTTTGGTCCATTCTTAAGTTCATTTTTCCTTATACATTCATATATTTAGTATTTTAATAGATTTACTTGACAATATTATTTAATTTAGAAAGGAATAAATGTAAAATAAACAAAAACGCAAAATCATATTAAGAGGAAAAATGTAAAATAGCCATGGTTAGGTGATTTTTCCTTAAAAAATATCTAGACATTTATAACTGTACATTTATGGTGAGGTGTATGAGAGCAAACGCAATATCTTTGGATGGGGAGGCTGAGATGGTTTCTAATTATTGTCATGACTCATTTTATTTTCAAAGTTTGTAGCAAAGTAATGCTTTTTTTACAAAACAAATATATTGACTAAGAAAATACAAAGTATCAGTGAGTAAATCCGGGACCAATTATGTTAATGGTATGCATATTCATATAAATAGCAACTATGTGTATCTATACAAACTCTTCATATAATAACTAAACAAGCTACCATAACAAGTTTGATGATTTTTTAAAAAAAATTAATTATGTCTACTTGTCATCTCCTTAAGACTGAGTAAACCAATGATATCTTAAAAGGATTACCATACAACAGTTTAACTTTGTTTTCCCAATGTACACAGTCTCAAAATTTCCAAGTTAAGTAGTACAGATGAAGGCCCAACTCACCTCTGGTTTTACAAGAATTCGGTAGGACTGACTTTCGTGCTGAAGATTCAAGTTTTCTTTTAAGGGGGAATAATCAATTTTATTATTCTTTATTTGATAAATTATGTGTTCAAATGTAGCTGACGATTCTAATGGCTCGATTCCATAGGTGATGTTTTCTAGCTGCAACAAGCCCCTAAACACATAAAGGAGAGAAAAAGGACTTAGTATAGGCTTCCTGCTGGGATGTCACACTGAAAGCATTCTCCATCATTCTTTATGTAAATTTAAATGTAAAGATGGCGTGGTTGTAGTTATATGCTTTTCAATTTAAACCAATATGTATGCATGTATTTATGTCAGAAACAGAGTGAAAGCACACTTCCAAAGAAGATCAGTACATTCCCCTCACCAACTCTAGACCGGCAGCTGTGGAGCCTGCATAGGACCAAACTAGGCCCTCTGCATGTGGGAGACAGCTGTGTAGCTTGGTCTGTTTGAGGCGCCCCTGGTAGTGTGACCAGGATCTATCCCTGGTGCATGAGTGGCTTTGGGGGGCCCATTCCCTATGGTGGGACACCTTGCTCAGCCTTAACGCAGGAGGGGAGGGGCTTGGTCCCGCCTCAACTGAATGTACCGGGCTTTGCTGACTCCCCATGGGAGGCCTTACCCTTTTGGAGGAGGGGGTAGGGAGTGGGGAGGAGGAACTGTGGTTGGTATGTAAAATGGAATAGGAAATTTAAAAAAAAAAATTCTTTATCTAATCTCCAAGAATCACTCAGTCTTGGATTACGTTTCAAACCCAACGTTATAGCTATCTTGCCTCCATTATGGCATTTAGGAAAACTTGTGGTCCGATGTGGCTAGAAAATGTGAATTCTCTCCCTGCTCATGAGAGCTTTTCCTGCTTCCATTTTATGATGGCAAAATACAAAGAAGGACCCCACCCCCCCCCCCCACCCAACCCCCACCCCACCCCCACACCAAAGTACATGAGAGGCCAAGAGAAAGAGATGGGAATAAAAGAGCTGTATTAACAGGGCCTCCACAGTCTACAGGTCTGTATTATTATTATTATTATTATTATTATTATTATTATTATTACTTATTGTTATTACTATTGCCTCATTCTAGTCTCACAGAAGATGGTAAAGCTGAAGGTTGACATACAATCTTAGTTGGCACTTCCAGAATGGTACCTGAGACCTGAGCAAGTGCTGAGTGTCACAGTCGATGCTGGAATCTCCACGGCGTGTCCTTGATAGAAGCAATGACCCTAAGACAGGACAGAAAAAATGTTATGGCTGAAGTCCTGGGGTTCGTGCCCACTTTCTGACAATAGCAAACACCCACATTTAGCCATTACATTCTATATCTGATGTCCAGTGTCCTCCCATCTCCCCGCACATGCATCCTCGGCACCTTCCTGTGCTGTCATTATTTCCCTCTCTCTGGAATATTCTTGCTATATTTTAATTTTTGAGTACTATTTATACTATTTATCTGTATTGTTTCCTTTTTAGCAAGATTGCCTAAGAGTATAGTTTATACACACTAGCCTATGGTCTATAACATTTGGCTGAGTTCAATCATGACTATTTCATTCAATTTTTCTGGGTTATGCAAAAAGGGTTTTTAAGTATTTGTTCATTGATGTTGCATGTCTGTGTGCACCTGTCACAGAGAGCATTCAAAGGTCATTTGCTCCTTCTACCATGTGGGACCCAGAGATGGAACTCAGTTTATCAAGTTTTACAGGGGGCACTTTACACACACAGCCATCTTGCAAGTCCATAAGTATTTAGCTGACATTTGTCCACCTTGCTTTCCCTTAATATCTCACTAGAAAGATAATTAATCATCAATAGTTCAAACACTCTTCCTCATTGACTTTATCAATGTTAGTGATTCCCAAACTTTCCCACAATAATCCCCTTAGTGAATTCTTCTTCCTCCCAAGTCTAAATTGTAGTGATTTCCAGGTTCTCAATGCTGTGAAACTTCACTTCCAATTTGTTGACTCCTTCAAATGTATCTATATACTAAAAGCATCCAGGCATAGATGATATCATTTAACATGACATCAACCCCATTCTAAACCCCATTCCCATCAATTAGAGTAGCAGGCTGGAGCTAGCCACAAGGGCAGTCATTAGAGCCCATATAAGCCCAACATACACCTTCAGCACGATGTCCAGTGCACTCAAACTACAGGGCTTTGCCCACACAGGGGAATCTGCACTATGTTGCGTGCAAGCAACAGGAATAGCAACCTGCCCCTCAAGTGATACCAACAGCCCTTTCCAAAGATGTAGAGGGTGATCTAGGTCCCGATCCGCAATTAACCACAGGAAAGAAGAGTTCCAAGGAATCCCCTGACTGTGCCTCCCTCTAAGATGTCACCCAACATCTACACAGCAAAAGTCAGTCACTCAGAAGGGAGACGGTGAAGCAATGTCCTCAGAGAGGAAAGCCAGAGACTGTCCTGTCTGTCCCATGAGCCTCACACAACCCGTGCAGCATACGCTCAGGGGCCAGCCGCACGTGCACTCGCATCAGTTATGACCGCTTGCACAAGACCTGTGCAAGCTTGAGTCAGACCAACCTGCAGCCTGGAGATGGGAGGTAGGCATGGAGACAAGGAGCTACCGCCAAGGGATTCGCTGGAAGGCGGAGAGGCAATGTTTTTGAGAGTGTAGCATTTGGGGAGTTGACCACAAGCTCCAGGGAAAGGCTATGCTTCCAAGGGGAGCCCAAATTGGACTTGATGGATTTAAATGGTAAGGAGGTAAAGTTTGGTGGGGCTGGAGCTGGGAGAAGTTGGAGGAGTGGAGGTAAAAATGATTAAAAGATGTTATACAAAATTCTCAAAAAGACCAATAAAATATTATCTACTAAACATGCTTAGGTTCCATATAAAAACTTAAGTGTAAAGATTTAAACTCAAATGATACAAATCACAAAACTATCTCGTTTGAGGGCTGGTAAAATGGCTGAATAACTGAAGGCACTCACTCGCTGCACATGTGTGCATGCACAATAATATAATGAAGAAATTTCCCTTGAAAAAATATGCATGAGTCTATGGTCAACATTATCCTTGACAATGCAAAACTCAACACTTCATTTTTGGGGGTGACCATGGCTGGAGCATGTCCCCTCCATTTGGGGGCTCATAGTGCTTTGCCTGGGCTTTTTAAAAATACATATATACTTTACAGGTCTTTTGTTTATACCTTGTGTTTCCAGTTTCGTGTTTTTATGGGACTTCTGTTTGAGTGAATGTGTGTGCCTCTGCATCTAGATGTGTTTCTTGTGCTTTTCCTTTGGCTCCTTTTTTCTGTTTGTTTGTTTTGTCCAGTTCTGGTGTGTTTGTTTTTAATTTTATCTTTTCTAGATGCCAATTTTCTAATGAGAGAGAACAAGAACTGGTGAGGATGTAGAATGAGGAAGGGAGAGGATCTAAGAGGAGCTGGGGGAGAGCAACCATAATCAGAAAATATAGTATGAAAAAAAAAACCCACGTTCAATAAAAAAACAACTAAGCTAGATCTACCACAAGACCCAGCTACCCCCACTCTGAGTTATACATGCAGAAGAAAGGAAACCAGCATTCTAAAGACACCTACCCGCACACCACAATTGGGAAAATACTGCTCACAACAGCTAAAATAAGGAATCAGTCAAGGTCTCTCTTCAACTGACGAATGGAAACAAACCATGATCACACACACGGAGTGAGGAATATTATTGACACAAAGAAATTTAAATCTCATCACTCTCAGTAAGATGAATGAAAGTGAGGACCTTACTTCCATTAACAACATCAACAACAACAATAATTCCAATGATAATAATAAGCCGAGCCCATTCAGACAAGTACCACATATTCTCCGTCATATGTGGAAGCCAGAAAGGTAAACCCGAGTCTAGAGCAGTGGTGGCTAGGAGTTGGGGAGGGCTAAAAAGAATGGATAAAGGGAAGCTGGAGTTGTTCATTGCACATGATATACAGGGGTTGAAACATCACACTATGCCATGTTAATGTATACAATGAATAAATGTTCATCAGAATTAATTATAAAGTGCAGACATCTAGTCGCCTCCCCTTCAGCTCCAATACTGTGGTGTACAAGGTGCACCAAGATCTTTAACCTCAGGGTTGCTTTTGAATCCTTCATGCAATAGCCCATTGTTCGCATCTGAGAGCCTATGGGTACGGCCTCATTTCCCTGACCCACTCCTCCTCCATTGGTTGGTCTGTGTGCCATCTGCTTTTGGAGTCCCCTCTCACCATTTTCCCACCATCTTTCTGTATGAAGAGTCCCACAGTCTCCTCCACTGTTCGGGATCTGTGAGACAACGTTCCCAACCTTTCGGGATGCCTTGCCCCTCGACCTGCCTTTTCTTTTCCATCTCAGACTTCCAATGTCTTCAGAACTAGTTTAATCGTACTTTCAGATATGTCATTTCGGGATCCCAGTCTTCCTGGGCAGTCATTGGATTCAGTGTGTTTTTGTAGCAGTTTACACGGAGGATTTGGATTTGGGATCTGTTTGACCAACAGCACTGTAGATTAGAAGGCCTTTCTTTTTCTTCCCAACAGCAGCACCTTCTGCATATTTTTTAAATAATGAATCTAAGTTGCTTGTGATACACATAAACCTGCAACTCCAGCACTTAAGAGTGGAGGCAGGAGGATTGTGATTTTGCCACCAGCCTAGGCTCCTTCATGATACCTTGTCATTGTCACCACAGGTGGAAGGAAAAAGCATGAGGTTGGAGGTGGGGGGAACAGGAAGGGGTCAAGTGATATAATAATATTTTAATTAGAAATAAGTTTAAAATGCAAAAACCAACTTGTTTCGTTTTGTTTTGTTTTTTGAGACAGGGTTTCCCTATGTAGCTTTGTGCCTTTCCTGGAACTCACTTGGTAGACCAGGCTGGCCTCGAACTCACAGAGATCCACCTGGCTCTGCCTCCTGAGTGCTGGGATTAAAGGCATGCGCCACCATTGCCCGCCTAAAAACCAACTTCTAAAGGTAACATATCATGTGAATCCATACATGTGTAGCAACATATATCATCGCTATATAAATGTTTGCATAACTATTTCTAAATTTAAAACTATGGGTATATAAGGGAGAAAACACCACTATACACACCCATAAAAAAGCTCCCAAATCTACACAGCATTAGTCTAAACTTACCTTTATTAAAGAGTAATCCAGTTGCAATATTCCCAACTTGCTATGCGAATATGCCATAAAACGTGGATGCAAAAATGACCTATTTCAATCAAAATAATGGTATTTCATTAAAATATATATCACTAATAACAATATATAGGTTTAATAGTTCATTAACAACAAAAACTTTCAGAATAATGAAACTATAGTGTGAATTTTACAAACCCAAATATCGAAAATTAAATAGAACTTATCTTTGCATTATCTAGCTTATGTTCTAATGGCATATTAGACACATGAAAACTGAAAGATAATCATTAGAACTAAAACCAGGGACCAGCATAGGGCTATGACAAATTTTATATAACGAACTGGTGCTCACAACCACATCTTCTCATCTCCATTTTAGTTTGTATTAACCACAAATAAATCTCATGGTATGATAACTTTAGTATTTGCTAATGAGTAGAATGGGTTGATTATAAATCAGCATCAGGCAGTTTTCATAAAATTACAAACCACCTCAGCATCCTTAATACCTATTTCTATTTCATCTTCTTAGAACTCTGTTTAATTCCATGCTCCATTTTAAAACTATTGTTTGTTTCCTTGATGTTTAGCATTTTGCTTGCTTATTTGTGCTAGTTCTTATATATCCTAGTTACTAATCTTCAGATAGATAGCTGTTAAATATGTATTTCCCATTCTGTAAGCTTACTCTTCACTGCAGTGACAGTGTTCTTTGTTGTACAGAAACTTTGGGTTCATGAAGTCCCATACATTAACTGTTGGTTTTAATGCTTCCAACTACTGACATCCTGTTCAGAAAGCCCCTTCCTTTGCCAATGAGTTCGGTCTTAAATTGAAGTCTCAAAGCCATTTAAAGTTGAATTCCCTGTGGGCTGAGAAATAATGCTCTGGTTTTATTCTTCTGCATGTAGTCGTGCAATTTGACCAGCAACATTTGTTAAAGATGATGTCTCTTCTCCAAAGTGTATTTTTGGTCTCTTTGTCATAGATCAGATAGCTTTAGGAGTATGGACTTATGTCAGGGTCCTTGCCAGACAAACATAACAGACATCTACAGAACACTCCACCCAGACACTAAAGAATATACATTCTTCTAAGCAGCCAATAGAACTTTCTCCAAAATCAACCACACTGAAGAACACAAAGCCAACTTTAACAAATAGAGAAAAATGGAGATGACATCATCAGCAACAGAAACTAGAGAAACACACAAACCCATGGAAACTATACAATGGACTACTGAATCGTTGAGTCAAGGAAGAAATCAAGAAGGAAGTCTAAGGTTCCTAAAAGCAGTAAATGAAAATGAAAACAATATTCTAAAATCTATGGAGCAGAGAGGCAGGCAGACCTACAGGTAAGTTTATGGCACTAAGGACCTACATCAAGAAATGTGAGAGATCCTTAATAATGGAATGATTACACCTCAAGACCTTGGAAGTATAAGAACAATACTCCCAAACCAGGTGAGAAAAGAAAAATCAAAATCAGGGTTGAAATTAATGAACTAGAAATGAAAAAAATAAAAAAATTAATGAAAGGAAGAATTGGTTCTTTGAAAGGATTAACAAGATTGATAAACCTTTGGCCAATTTAAACTAAATAAAGAGAGAAAGTATCCAGATAATAAAATTAGAGATAAAATTGGAGATATTATAACACTAAGAAATTCAGAGAATCATAAGAACACACTTTCAAAAATCTAAATTATAAGTACCTTGCTAACCAATTGTGCCCTTGGAGATCAATAGCAAACTGAAAATCTAAAAGAAATATTTGCATTTCTGGATATATATAGCCGGCCAAAGCTAAGCCCATAACATCCAATGAGATAGAAATAATAATTAAAAATCTCCAAAAATTTTTTTTAAAAAAACCTGGATCCAGATGGATTCAGTGCAAAATTCTTCTAGACCTTCAAAAAAACAAAAACAAACAAACAAACAAACAACAACAACAAAAAAAAAACTAGTGCCAATACTCCTCAAATGACTCCATAAGGTAGAAAATGACAGGACACTTCCGAATTTTTTTTTATGAAATCAGTATTACCCTACCACCAAAATGGACATAGACATATCCAACACAAAAAGAAAATTATGGGCCTTTCTCTGATGAAACTGGATGCAAAATTTTTCAGTAAAATACTTGGAAACCCAATTCAAGAATACATCACAAGAGTAGCCACTCTGATCAAATTGGCTTTTATCACAGAGATCCTAGAATGATTCAACATATGTCAATTAATAGACAAAAACTACCACATAAGTAGACCTAAATCATCTCATTAAATGTAAGAAGGCCTTTAATAAAATGCAACCTCACCGGGCGGCGGTGGCGCATGCCTGTAATCCCAGCACTCGGGAGGCAGAGGCAGGCGGATCTCTGTGAGTTCGAGGTCAGCCTGGTCTACAGAGGTAATCCAGGACAGGCTCCAAAGCTACAGAGAAACTGTCTTGAAAAACCACCAAAAAAGCAACCTCTCTTCATGATAAAAGTTCTGGGGACTCTAGGGATACAGGAGACATAGCTCAACACAATAAAGACAATTGACAGCAAGACCAGGGCGACATCTTGCTCAATGGAGACAAACTCAAAACATTTCCACTAAAAGCAGGTAGAAGACAAGGATGTCGACTCTCTCCATCAAGGTTAGATGTACTTGTATTCCTAGCTAGAGCAGTGAGACTACTGAATGAGAAGAAAGGAGCGAGAAGAAGAAAGGAAGATGTCAAAGCCGCTTCATTCTCCCGTGCTATAATTGTATATATAAAGGACCCAAAAGGATTCCACCAGAAAACCTCCACAGCTGGTCAACAGAGTTATCATTTAGCAGGATACAAAATCAAAACACACACACACACACACAATGAACAAACAAACAAGAAAACAGTAGCCTTCCTATAAACAAACAGCACCAAGAATAAATCAGGGAAACAAGACCATTGACAATAGCCTCAAAAAAAAAAAAAAAATCTTTGAATAAATCTAACCAAAGAAGTGAAAGGCTTGTACAACGGAAATTTAAGACATTGATGAAAAAAAATTAAATAGTATCAGAAAATAGAAAGGCCTTCCATGCTCATGGATTGGTAGGATTACTATACTGAAAATGATCACCCTACCAAGAGAAATTTACAGATGCAATATATTTCAACACAATTTTTCACTGAAATTGAAAAACACAATCTTAAATTTTATATGGAAAGTCAAAGACCCAGGATAGCCAAAACAATCCTGAACAAATAGAAATCAAACAAACAAAACCCTGCTGGAGGTATCACCCTCCTGGACTCTAAGGGACATCACAGAGCTATAGTAATAAAAACAGCATGGTACTAAACATAAAAATGGACAAGAGTCCTTTAAAACTTCTATTGCATCACTCAGCTTTTCTTCGGCCAAAGTAAGTATCATAGTCACAAATGAGCAACTTAATTTGTAGGTCCCAGGATGAAATGAAAACCATCTAAACTTACTGAGAAAGTTTTCCATGGTGTTCAGAGCACTCACTGGGTCGTTTGGGTCTGCAGTGTTCCCCACAGACTGCGTGCTAATGCCCAGCCTTCAGTCCCTAGGGCTATTGGAGTATGGTAGAGTCTTTTGAAAGTGGGGCCTGCGTCCTGCTTTACAAAGTTGTTGCTGCTGCTGTTGTTGCTTTGATTAAAACACTGACCAAAATAGAGGTGGGTATTTGGCTTCTATTTCCATTAATGTCATTAATGAACGTCGGAGCAGGAAATCAAGCAGTACCCTGGAGGTAGTCACTGAGGCGGAGAGCATCAGGAACGTACTTACAGGCTTGCTCTCCCTGGCTGGCTTACTCAGCCTGCCTTCATGAGTGGTACCACCCATGTAGTTAGAGTTTTCCTGCCTGGCCCAGTCAGGACAAATCTCTCTTACCCGCCAGTCCCACAGTCGCTCAGACCCAACCAAGAAAGCACACAGAAACTTACATTGTTTAGAAACTGTATGGCTGTGGCAGGCTTCTTGTTATCTACTTCTATCTTAAATTAACCCATTTTTGTTAGTCTATACTTTGCCACATGGCTTGTGGCTTACCAGTGTCTTTACACGTTGCTTTTCATGGTGGCGGCTGGCGGTGTCTCTCTCCAACCTTCTACTTCCCAGAATTCTCTTCTCTCTTGTCCCGCCTATACTTCCTGCCTGGCCACTGGCCAATCAGAACTTTATTTACACAGAGCGATATCCACAGCACACCCACAGTGGGCTGGGCCCTCAAACACCGGCCAGCACTCCAAGGGAAGCAAAACCCAATTCAGATTCCCTATCCCCAGGTGTGCCTAGGTTTGTATCAAGCTGACAAAAACCGAGCAAGGTGACCTGCATGCATTGTTCTAGATGCCTGGGAGCCTGTGCCCCTGAAGAGAACCTTGGGGGCCTTGGCTCTTCATCCTCCTCCTCTCCACTTCCCAGATATGAGGTAAGTGCCAAGGGCTTACTGCCATGGTGTCCTACCTAACCACAGACCCAAAAGCCACAGGGCTAAGTAAGGAACAGAAACCTCCAAATCCATCAGCTAACACTTTTTTTTAAAGTTGACAAGTATCGCGTTTTCGTGTTAATCACATAGCTAACTACCGCTTAGGTGTCAGTCCCTTCTCACAACATTGCCCAGTGGGACAGGAGTAAACTCAGGTGCAGGGTCAGGGCTGAAAGCCTGGGAGCAGAAGATGGGCATCTCTTGATAACAGTTTCAGGGTTTCAAAGGGGATTGAAGAGGAGAAAGTCACCGTATTGTAACAAATGTGACTTATAAGATCTTCATCAGTGATACACTATTCATGTCCATTTCATCGTACACTTACGGCTTGGGAGTTCTGAAACACTGAGATTACGTGTGGCATAGAGGAGCCTATATGGCATCACACTTTGATTACAGCTGTGGAATGGGATACATAGTCAGATGTATTGAAGAAAACAAAAGGAAGACTCTATCTTCATCTCCCACGTGCCTTAAACAAAGTGCCTATTTGAGCATGGCAAGATTCTAATTGTTCCTATGATTTTCAGAGTCCATTGAGACAATCTCTGTAAAGGACCTTATCACCCATTACACTCTATACTAAAAATCATACATGGAATAATGTTATGAGATATACACCCACACGAAGAAAGTGCACCCTGCACACTGTCAAATAAGGACAGTTTCAAAACAATGTACACATTTGCGTGTAGGGGAAAAAAACCTTTTTATAAGTTTCTGTAAGTTCTATATAAAGACAAAATATAGACAATGATGGAAGGTTGTATACAAGGTTAATGCCACTGGCGTCCTCCCAGAATAAAGGGAGAAAGGAGGGAAGTCAAAACTATATATTGGAGCGAAATGGGAAAAAAACACAGTTGTGGGTTGGCAATACCATTTGAGCATAACAGAATGAATAATCAAGAAACAGCAGCACTTGAGCAGAGAATATAAGGTAGAAAGGGGCAGGGGGCTGGAGCTGGTACTGGGGCAGTGAGGGATGTGCACCCTAGATCTTCACTGCGTACAGCTGTAGAGGAGCATGCTCCTTTACTCCTGTGAAGCCCATGTCCACACAGTTGATGTCAGCTCACTGCTATTGATAACTCAAGTTTTCATTCTCCCTAAGCCATGGCCTAGGCAAGTTTTGCCTATGTTTGCAATGTAAACCACACTTTAGTATTTACAAGGACTAGCTGATTTCCTAGGCTGGGCTATTTTTCTGGCCTGGTCTCCAATTTTCTAAGGCATGCGTAGTGTACTAAGTAAAATGCTTGAGATCCCGTAACTATGCAACATGATGTATGCAGGTGCAAAATTACACATAGGCAGGCAACAACTACAGCTTCCGTAACTGCATGTATGGTTATGCTTTAAGGACTTTGGTAATTTTCATTTATCAGAATGTGTCTTAAGACATCATTAACTCAGACCCAGATTATTGGATTTAAAATAATCTCAGTTTCACATGAATAGTAAAGAAGATAGAGCATGCCCAGTAAGTGAGTGTCTTTGCTCAGCTTAGGGAATGGTTGATGAAGGGCAACTGGAAAGAGCCATTTGATAGAGTGAGCTCTTACTGACTTACTGTTTTTCAAGATGGAACGTGTATGTTTTCCCCTCAATTCTGACCAAGTAAGTGACCTGCGGCAAAGTGTCCAGAGAGAGAGAGAGAAAGCCATTATTAGAAATGTCAACTCCTTAAAAGTAATAAGCTATGATTTATGTATTTACATGTTTTATAGGACCAGACATGAGAGCCTGTATATCCCAAAATTGAAATGATCCACAATATAGTTTCTACTGTTTCTCATGCTTTTTACACATAGATACCCTTTCCAATTCATGCTTTATTCCCCACTTCCAAATTCCCTCCTCATTTTGCTATGAATTCGAAAAATAACACACGAAAGACCCCAAACTATAAGCTATATTTTTTCTCACCTATCACTGCCGTCACCCATACTGTCACCTCTACCCTATTACTGTCCTCACTGAACCTAAAGGGGGAACAAATAAAATACAAATGTCTTCTGCTACAAACACCAGGACCATCAACACTCAAAAGAAGCCATGAAATATACCCACATTGTAAATGGCAGCAGCCATTATTTGCAAGATGGATATACACAATTAACTATACAGGGTATGTTTTCATTCCTAGGAACTGAAAGATAAACAATTGGAAAACAAATTTTATAATGTCAGTTTCTATAGCCTGAGAAAATAAAATGATATGGAGAGACTTTATCGTAAAACCCACAGACAGGTGCAAATGAGACATGTGTGTGGTACAGAGTGTTTAGAAGAGAAAATACACATACATCTTTTTCGAAAACCAACTTAAAAACTTAAAGAAAAGGTGGGGGCCACAGGGAGCTGTGAGGGAGTGGGGTTGGATATGATCAAGCTATATCATATACATTTATGAAATTTTCAGAGACTAAATAAAGATATCATTTAAATGCTAAGTTCATGGTTTGGAATGTAAAATTATTTATTTATTTATTTGTTTGTTTGTTTGTTTATTTGTTTATTTATTTATTTATTTATTTTTGGTTTTTTCGAGACAGGGTTTCTCTGTGTAGCTTTGTGCCTTTCCTGGAACTCGCTTTGGAGACCAGACTGGCCTCGAACTCACAGAGATCTGCCTGCCTCTGCCTCCCGAGTGCTGGGATTAAAGGCATGCGCCACTGCCACCTAGCAGAATGTAAAATTTTATTGACTACTATCTATGAAATTTTATTGACTTGTATATTGAATACTATCTATTGTCAAATCCTAAGAGGCTACTTATAAAACTAGGCAAGATGACATTCATGTTATATATTAAATTAAAATATCTGTTTAAGAATAGAAAAGGAGAAAGCTTGTAAGAGGATTTGAAGACACTATGAAGTGATGCTGATTAAATCAGTGTGCCTACTTTGTAGAAAACATTGTCTGATGTGGAAAGCACTGAAAACATTCTGTTCTAGTTTGCTAACAAATTTTAACTAATTCCCCATTGGTCCTGTGGAAACGACTCTGGGAAAATACTCACAAAGCTATCTGCTAGTCAGAAGTTTTCTACATATACCAGGTAACAGTGTAGAAGTAGAAAAACAATATTGCCATATACAGCCATAAAAATATATGTGACTAAATATTCAATGGGTTAAAATTAGTACCTCAGACTTATATGGATAGACGATCATTGTATACACCTCTCTGTATTGTTTAAAATAATTTTATAATTTTATACTTTACTGTTTTGTTTTCCAAAGGATTTACATACGTGTGCATTTTCAGGCCTGGAGATTTTTATGCTACAGGGTAAAATTTAGAGTAGTCTCACGTGTAAGAACATATAATTAGTGTGTGTGTTTTCTCTGAGTTCAGTAAGCTGCGTACAGCAGCCGCGTGAGGACCGGAAGTTAAAGCACTTGAGTCTCACGTAGAGCAGTGGTGCCATGTTCATACACTACTTGGAAAAAGAAAGAAAACGGAGACATGTGCCCTCCCTCAGACCACCAGTCTTTAGCTCACTAAATCAGGCATAACCAGGATTTGAAAGAGGTTGTAGAGGAATTCACTGATGTGGGCCAGAAGTGGGATACAAATAAACACCCGTCATTTTCCAAAAATCCGGTTTCTTAATTACGTGCGTGTCTGCTACCTTGGCATCGTTGATGCTGTTCTTGATTTTCTGTGGCACTGTGGTCTGCAGAAGTGGTGTTTCAGAGTCTGCAGAGAGGGACACAGGAAGTACACCCCAGCACAGCAGTAAGTACCCTGTCTTGGCTAAGTTCTTCTCTAGCCAAGAGAACACATGGGACATGTGGGGCCCGCTGTCTGTTTCGCTCCCTCCCTCTCTGTAAACCACCTTCCTCTCCCCCGACTTTGCGAATGTTCTCCTGATTGTGGAAAGTCAGCAAATGAGGGTCAATGGTCTTTGGGCTGAGTCCGAGTCCTCCAACCATCAGGCAGAGATGGACCCCTAGACCCTGGAAACTGGGTGGGCTCTGGGCACCTTCTCTAGCCCTGTTCTGAACTTCAAGAGCAAAGGGTGTGAAGCCCACAGGGCATGTGGCGTGTTGACAAGTGGTCCCTGGCCAACAGCATCTTCACTTACCCTGGCCCGCAGTGATCAGTTGGCCCAGGCATGAGAGGACCAGGAACAAAGGCAGCATGATGTGGCTGCTGGCTTTGCCACAGTGGTGGCAGTTGGCGTAACGGTGGTAGCTCGCGGCCCCTGCGCCCCTGCGCCTGGGCTCTTGGGAAGCAGGAGAAGCCGAGCCAAGACAGGAAGCCCCAGCAGTGTGGCCCCTGCAGCAGCTCTGTACCTCAGGGACCAGAGCCCAGAGGAGTGAGCGCTTTCCCTGCAGAAGCCAGAGGATGCCCAAGAACCACCCCCATGAGTGCCAGACCCAGGAGGAGCTATGTACCCTCCTAACACATGAGCAGTGTCTCCAACCCACCTAGTAGCAGGGGTTTTTTTTCTGAGCACAGTTTGGCTTGAATGTTGCATGCAATATTTACATGTGAAGTAAAAATGAATACCTTTCCCATTTTGTAAAAGGAAATAGAAAATACACAATAAAATTTAAATTTTTTTCTGCAATAATTCTTACTAAACATCTAAACAGCCTAAGAAATATCTGCAGTAGCTAACTATAACAAGAAAAATTGAGCCTCTCTTTTGTTTACTGAAGAATTTGCTCTGGTTGTATTGTATAATTTATTTTAATATTTCAGTATTTCATATACTGAAAAAAAATCACCTAATGATTGACAGCAAATAATAATTAGGGGCTTTTATTTTTTTGCTCCTAAAACGCCTGACTTCTTGACTGGTACCTTCAGACATTTTTGAAATTTAAAATAGGTCATGAAAGTTATGAGCAGCATTAATTAATCATAATTTTATCATAATCTATGAAGGTTAACAAGGTAACCCAAGTCAGAATTATGTTTATTGCTTAACATTTTTATTGCTTTCATCTAATTAACACAGATGCACGTCAAGGTATCTGACTGTAAACATTAAAATAATTTAAATTTAACTCAATCTTGAACTTTTTGAAGGCCAATAAGCAATAGGCATGGAGTATCAAATATGATTGATACTGCATTTGTGTCTGAGTCAGGTCCAAACAGGAAGGTAGATGTGTGTAAGAAATGCCATAGTTAGAAATTATAAGTGAGTCAGTAGTAAGACATACGAAGTTTTGTGTGAATGCATGGAGATAGCGCCTTTTTTTCCTACATCGCTCAACAGTAGCTACAGAAAGAATGTCATATTTATGATGGGGCACAACTGGATTAGTAAATAACTTCTTCCAAGGGTTTTACTAGTGCTACATTTGTATCTCAAAACATAATCTGTAATAATCTGGACATGAGGTCAGTCATGAAGATCAGAAGTGGTAAGTCCATTTAGGAGAATGATGCACAGTCAGACCACAGATGTCAACCCATGAGGAGGACTCCGCACAGTCAGACCACAGATGTCAACCCATGCGAAGAAAAAATGGTGAAAGATACTTTTATCTTTGTAAATAAAAACTTTTGCAGAGAAAAACCAAATAAATCTCTCAATTTATCCTTCAAAGTCCTCTCTTAATAAAACTTGTGTTTCTTTTGATACTTATTAGATATGCATTCAAGGAGGTTATGGCAAACTAAAGACGAAGAGAAATCCCATCCCTTTATAGCCATACAGATGTAATCAATTTCATAGGTTGTCATCATATTTATTAAAGGGTGCATAAAACTTTGTGTTTCTTAGAGATGACCACAAAGATGTACTTGAACCCAGGAACCAAGACCATGTTGCTGAGAAGACAGGGATTAAAGACCTGGGAATACTTTCCTGACTGGGCTGTCTCCGCCTTAGTACTTCTTCATGGCAAAGACGGTCAGAATCCTTTTTGAGTCTGGTGTGACTGGCAGGTCCTCGACTGAGCTGAGGATGAGTTAGAACAAAGGAGTGTGGGATTTAAGCAATGAAGTCATTCAATTCAGTGAGATGTTCTGAAAGTGCGTGGGCTCTTTAGAACTTCAAGGAATGCTTAAAAAGCAACTTGGAGAGAGTGGAGAAGACAGTCTAAACAGAAATACATGGGGAAAGTGGTATGTTGTAGCATGAGTGCACAATATTTCGGGGAACACAATACTACCACAGTATGTATAAACGTAGTGCAAGTGTAGCTGTGTGAGAATATAGTGAAATGTTAACTGTGTATCATGGATTTATTATGACTTGACATGGCTGAATGTCATATTAACATCTTGCTGTGGACATCCTGTTTTCTCTATTTTAAATTATTAACTATGTATTACAATTTATTGTATCTACTGTTGCTCCTTACCCTCTTTTCTAGATTTTTTTTTTAAATAACAACTTTGGGGGAAGTCTGGAGTCCAGGTTGATCTTGTATAATACTTAAAATAGTTGAGATTTTATGAAGTTGTCTAAAACCTTTTGCAAGGAGATGGGGCTGGTGAGAGCACTTACTGCTCTTGGGTAAGACCTGAGTTTGGTTCCCAGCATCCACGTCACAGCTTACAACAGCCAAGAACTGTTGTGCACACACGGCACATACTAACTTATAAAGGCACACACAGACACATAAAAATAATTAACAAATCCACATTTGGAAATTTTTACAAGGAGAACCCACATGCTCTTCCTTCACTTTGTCTCTTCTTGTGTTAAGACATAGATACACAGCTGATACGTGTGTGTGTGTGTGTGTGTGTGTGTGTGTGTGTGTGTCAGGGAAGGGGTATTATGCAACTTAATCACATTTACTTTCATGTAACTATAATCACACCAAGAAAAACTGTACAGTGAAAAATAAAGCTTTTTGATAATTCACTTTATAAACATACCTACCCTTTCCCCTCCTTAAGCTTTCTCATCTAATCTCTTTCCCATACTGAGAATTTTTAATATGCAAATACATTTATCAACATAATCATAGGTTAGGTTCAGATTTGGATATCATCTACTAAGTATGCGTTCCTTCATTTTTATTATTGCTTTCATCACTTTATTCGCTTTTATTAAAGTGTAGTAGTGTGAGAAACGTTTTCCCAGTTTGAGCAAACATTTACCTGTTCCATTTTTTGAGTCACTTCTAGCTTTGGGCTGCTATGTGCTTGAGTGTTACAAACGCATGTGTGGTAGTTAGCATGGAAATGGCTCCCACGGACTCTTAAGGAGCGGCACTATTGGAGATGATATAGCCTTGTTGGAGTAGGTGTGGCCACCAGTTCTAACTATATCATTTCCCCTTCTTTGGGAGCCATAAGCCCTCCCAAGTTAGAAATTAAACCAGAAATGAAAATGAAGAAATCCACACATGGAGAGAGAACTTGAATATTTTATGCCTATGTCTATGCATCATCTGCATACTATCCTCATGTGTATATGAAGGTGTTGCTTAAATATGTTATGGGCTGACTCTGAATAAACCATCTGCTATATGCTCTGGTAGTTAGCATGATGAATAGCCTTAATCATGTTTGAAGTCACCATATGTTTCCATGGCTAGATTTGGATATCAGGACTTAGTTATTCTTGAAATGGATTAATAATTCCTTAATATGCTGATTATAAAGTGAAATTGCCAACAGAGAGACAGAAAGGAAAGTATATCTTAGGGCTTTATTCTAAAATACTATAAAGTCATTCAAGCATTCTAAGTGGAATAAAGATAGATTTTCCTCTAGAAAGATAACGTGTGTATGGCTGAGGTTGGTGGGGGCGAGATAATGCACCTGGAAGCAGCATGTGTATTTAGGAGAACTCTGTGTGGTTCAATGCAGAAACATCTATAGACCGTGAACTAGAGAGCAGGAAGAAAGGCTGGAGTGCTGAAGATACCTGAAACAAAGTTAAAATACTGTTCTGCATGGGGGTTTCTGATGTTGTTAGGTAGATAACTGGATGTGGAAGTTGATGGTTTTTAGATGACTGGGCAGCTGACGACAGTGGGCGACAGTATCGGGACACTGAGATTCATCCAGGGACTGAGAGATCTGGTAAATTAAAGATGTGTTGAATTCCAGATGTGTCTGAGAAGATTACAAAGTGAAAGGGTATGGAAATGCTTACTTGAGCTGAAATATAGAGGTTTATGGCCACATAAAGAGGAGCTTTAGAAAAAAATGAGGAAATAAGATTATCCCGGAAAAAAAACATAGAAAGAAAAAATATCCAAAGTGAAGACTGCAGGGGACATGGAACTAAGATTACGATGACTACGGAGTTAAACATAGAAATCACAGTGGTGGTCAAAAATAAAATACAATTCTAGAGGGGGAAGACTGAGCAAACGCAACTTAGTATCCACAGAATCAAGAGGAGTAAGAAGAAAGCGTGTTCATGCTAGCATTGGTGAAGGAAAAGTGTCCCAATGTATGCTCCAGAAAACCATTCCACTGCAAAAGATTTCTCAGGAGGGATATCTGTCAAAGCCAGGAGGACAAGGGGTAACATAAAACTGAGGTTTGCACCAGAAAACCAACAACAGACCTTGACAAAGTTTCAGGCCCCACAGAGCTAAGACTGGAAACCCCTCGGGGGAGATTATCCCTCAGAGCTACCAGCTTAGGTTGGTGTTAGTCTGAGTTAAGTTTTCTGCTGCTGTGACACAACATGGTGACTAAAAGCAACTTTAGTCAACTTGAGGATGGAAGGGTTTATATCATACTTCCAGGTAACAGCCCATCACTGAGGGAAGTCAGGGCAGGAACTCAAACAGGAACTGATTGAGAAGCCATGGAGGAGTGCTGTTGACTGGCTTGCTCAGCCTGCTTTCTTATAGCTCCCAGGAAGACCAGCCTAGGGGTGGCAACACCCACAGTGGGCTGTGCACTCACGCATCAATTGCCAATCAAGAAAATGTGTCACAGTCTTGCCCACAGGCCAATTTTGTGGGGACATTTTCTCAATTGTGGTTCCCTCTTCCAAAATGACTTGGGTTTGTGACAAATTGACATAAAATGAGCCAGCACAACACTACTAACTTCCTGAATAGTTGGGTGGATGTCACCCTCAGAAGGCTGTGTACCTTGTTCAAAACTGAGGCAGCCACTAAAGGACTTCGATGTGGCTTCATCTTTCCATACTTCCCCATGAGGCAGAAATCTTCCTTTGTGGAAGATCTAAGGGTGCATTTTTCTATCAATAAAAAGACCTTTGCTAGAAGCTGGAATAATCACCATGCCGGGGGCTTAGGGAGAAAAGTGAGGGGATATGCAGATGGAAGAGGTAACCAACTTTTTCTTACAGGCCAAAAGAGTGCAACTTAGAAAGGAATAAAATCTACTAGCGGTAAAGGTAGAAAAGAAGGAAATGTTAGAAAATAATGTAAAAAGAAACTTCAATCAATCTTAGAAGATATAATTATTAAATTCACAGATTACAGGTTTTTTTAATAAAAAGGCAAAGATATTATACCAAAAGATATGAGAAGGTGCTAAGAGCGGCCACCCAAGGTTATTCTCTGAGGTCTACAGAATGCAGTAAGGAAGGAAAGACGTCACTAATTACAGTGCAGGTTGCGTGTGCCAATACATCGTCCTTGTGCTGTGTAGAGTGGCAGCTTGAACTGTACAGTAAAAGGATGGAATATGTATTCAAGAATGTTCTGGGAAGAGTACATGCAGAGATTGTGATGCAGAAGGAACACAGACTTGCCAAAGGCAGGAGAAGAGGAGACAGGGATGTGAGAGCAGATTGGTCTTTAAAGGAGAAGAGTTATATTCCCCCCTCCATCTTTGCATATTCCTGATAGTAAACAGAGAAATAGAACGCTGATGCAGAGGTATGCTAGTGAATAGCCAACTTCATTTCCCCCCACATATGTAAATAATGAAACTAAGAGAATCTTGAAGATGAATAGTTATAAATCAATTTTATATCTTGCCTATGTAATTTCTCATTTGGTAAATAAGGAGAGAGACTTGGTTTTCTTTAAGCTCTGGTGAATGGCCACACACCCATGAGTTTGTGAACAGCACAAAATGGACAGCAGTGGGTTATTATTTTTACAGACATGAAGGTGTTAGAGGGGGTGGGGTGGATATGGAAGAAGTCGGGGTGGGATTGGGAGGTGAATATAATCCAAGTATACTGTACAAACTTCTCCAAGAATTAATAAACATTAGATATGTAGATAGGTGGGTGGATGGATAGATAGAAAGATAGATAGATGATAGGTAGATAGATAGATAGATAGATAGATAGATAGATAGATAGATAGATAGATGAGAGAGAGAGAGATAAATCATCAAAATGTGTCTAAGAAAGTAAGAGACATTCTCAACAGTAAAAAGTGAAGGGAGGGCTGGAGAGATGGCTCAGAGGTTAAGAGCACCAACTGCTCTTCCAGAGGTCCTGAGTTCAATTCCCAGCAACCACATGGTGGCTCACAACCATCTGTAATGAGACCTGGCGCCCTCTTCTGTGTACATGATAAATAAATCTTTTTTTTTTTAAGTGAAGGGATAGACACCAAAATTACAAATAGCCATTCAATTTTGTAATGGTTTAGAGATCCTGCCCTTATATTTCATTTTCTTAGAGTTATGAACATACAGAGTCAAAAAATTTGTACATTTAAAGTATACATTTCAATTAGCTTCGACCTATGTGTAACAACCTAAAATCACAATCAAAATGAAGATACCTATCACTTCAAAACTTTCCTCAAACTTTTTATAATCCATCCCAAGCTCCAAGATCTATGTAACCATAGATCTATGTAACTGGTCTAGACTATGCTGGTACAGATAAATTTGTATGCTTTATTTTTTAAATACAGATGTGATCATAATGAACATATTATGTTATTTTCTTGTATAGCATTAAGTATTTTAAGATTCCTTTATGTTTTATTTATCAAAATATTCCTCCTACTTATGGATAAGTAGCATTCCATTGTATGGATATACTACAATCTGTTTATCCACTCATATATTTATAGATATTTATGTATGCCATTTTTACTATTATAAATAATGTTATATGGAAGTGTCATGCATCATCTTTGTATTGCAATATGCTTTCTTTCCCATTAGGTAAATACTGAAGAGTAGAGAAAGCTGAATCATAAGATCAACATATGTTTAACTTCATGAGAAACTTCCAAATTATTTTCTCAGATAGCTATGTCCATGACTCATAGTTGTTCTGAATTTTAGCTAGGTGGTGGTGGTGCATGCCTTTAATCTCAGTACTTAGAAGGAAGAGGTAGGTGGATTTCTGTGAGTTTGAGGCCAGCCTGGGCTACACAGCAAGTTCCAGGACAACCAGAACTGTTAGAGAAACCTTGTCTCAAAAACCCAAAACAACAACAAAGAAACAAAAAAAAAATCACTTATTTATTGTGTAGTGTGTACGTGAACAAATGTTCCACAAACATGGAGATGGCCACACATACAGTGATGGCCTCACATGTGGAGGTCAGAGGACAACCTGTGAGAGTCTATTCTGTCCTCCTTGTGAACCTGCCATCTTCAGGTTTTGTGGTAAGCACTTTTACCTGGTAAGCCATCTCACTGCCCTGATTTTCCTTTTTTTTTAACTTTAATGATGCTAAATGTTGAAATAATATTTAATTTCACATTTGCATAGTGATGGTAGAAGGAGGGAAACCAACTGCCACAAGTTGTCCTCTGACCTCCACACATACACCGTGGCATGCACATGTGCCTGTGCACACACAATAAATAAATGCAATTTTAAAAATAAACAAATAAATCAAACAGAGATAAGTTGATCTGTCCTACAACCAGTAGCATGCTGGGAAATATACAGCTGTCTCCACAGGGACAAAAGGAACACAATGTGTTTATCAGTATCAGTAAAGAACAATGGATTGCAAGCCACTGGTTGATATTTGTAGAACTGGAAAAAGGAAATTCCAACACAAAGGCGATGCAATCACCTTCATCTCAAGGACAAAGATAAGATTACAATAATTAAGAATTGTTACATCTTGAGTGTTGATTTTCACTTATCTCAACAATTTAAGTCAGTTTCCCTGACTTGTGCAAGTTTGGAAACTTTGATGATCCATTTCACTGCACCGGTGTGCAATGCTCACAACACACCAGGGCCAAGGGACTTGGTAAGCAGCAGAGGTGAAGAAACTCAGTGTGGCCTGAGTTATATCAAGTTTGATGAATGGCAGTCACATCAAATAAGCCTTTGACTTTAGAAAAGTAGCCCTGGACTTTTTCCTGTATTTTCCTGCATGTATGTCTGTATGTCTGTGTGTCATGTGGCCTGGTGCCCATGGAGGCCAGAGAAGGGCATCAGAATCCCTGGAACTGGAGTTACCCCACATGTGAGCGGCTATGTGGGTGCTGGGAATTGAACCTGGTCCTCTGGGAAAGCAACAAGCACTCTTAACGACTGAGCCTTCTCTCCAGCTCCTTTGAGCAGAAAGCTTGGCGTAGCTTAGCTGGATTTGTTCTCATGTGAATCCGTGTCTGAGGTGGAGAGGTTAGAGGGAGACAGAAGAGGAGTCAGGCTATCCTATCTAGTGAGGAAATGGGGGTGGGAGACCCTGGGCCCTTGGGCAGGGAGGGTGCAGTGGGGTCTCCTCTGACAGCTTCCAGAGTGTCAGGTCCTAGTCTGCTCAGTACAGAGTGATCATTTCTGCAGACACAAGTAGAGGCGGATAAAATGTGATAGAACTGAAAATGCAGAGAAGACACCAGACATAGGTCCATCCATTCAGGCATAGGTGATTTATTAGTGCACGGTTTCAAGTCCTCGGTCATCTTTGTAGAAGTAGGAGAGAAGCTGTGGGTTTGGGGTGGTTTGGTTTTTGGTTGTTGTTGTTGTTGTTGTTATTGTTGTTTGTTTGTCTGTTCCTCTTCTTTCTTCTTCTTTTTTCTTTTCTTCTTCTTCTTCTTCTTCTTCTTCTTCTTCTTCTTCTTCTTCTTCTTCTTCCTCTTCCTCTTCTGCTTCCTCTTCCTCTTCCTCTTCTTCATTTAAAGGCCAATTTCTCATGGTCATTCCAGAGTGCCTTCTTTTAGGAAGCAACGTTTGGATTGGCCGGATTGGTGCTGTGGGAGAAGCCAGATCACAAACAGTGAACCAGTGGTGCTCAATTTCTTTTGCAATTAACCTATTTCTAGCTCAAATGATTTTAAGGACACAGATCATTGAGGGGGAGAGATTAATAACAGATTAATTTAAGAAAAGAAAAATTACCTGGTACCTCAACAGCAAATGCACTGAGTTGTGTAATACAATTGACTTCTGAAGACACTCTACATGTTCAGTCACAGGAGCTGAGTTAATAAGAAAGCACCTTGTACCTTCTTCATCCAGTAACTGATGGAAGTAGATGCACAGATCCACAGCCAAGCACTGGGCCAAGCTCCAGGAGTCAAGTTGTAGAGGAAAGGTCAAGATCATGATGGGGAAACCCACAGAGACAGCTGACCTGAACTAATGGGAGCTGACAGACTGGAGGCTGACAGTTAGGGAGCCTGCATGGGACAGAACTAGGCCCTCTGCATGTGGGTGAGAGTTGTGTAGCTTGGTCTGTTTGTGGACTCCCTAACAGTGGGACCAGGATCTGTCCCTGGCACAGGAGCTGGCTTTTTGGAATCCATTCCCTGTGGTGAGATGCCTTGCTCAGCCTTGATACAGGGGAGAGGAGCTTCGTCCTGCCTCAACTTGATATGCCATGCTTTGTTGACTCCCATGGGAGGTCTTACCCTTCCTGAGGAATGGATGGGGGTGGGGGTGGGGGGAGGGCACAGGAGGAGAGAAGGGAGGGGAAACTGTGGTTGGTATATAAAATAAATTTTTAAAAAATTAATAAGAAAATAAATGAGGGGGAAAATCACTTTATACTTTATATTTTCAGACACAATTTTAACTAAAAGAAAAAGAAAAGAACTAGTAATTCTATGTGGTTTTTATTAGATTAAGTGGCACTATACATCCATGTGCCTGTGTCGACATCAATATGCAGAAAGGTTGTAATGCATATAGTGACTGCTGTGTTGGAATAACAGTAATGCTTCCATTTTGCAGACCTGTATACAGCACACTGCTTCCATCCAGTGTCCATGCTGAGGCTCCCCTGGTTTGTCTGACTTTTACTTCACGGTGCCAATGCTAAGGTTCAGACGGGTTTGTCTGACACTCAGCTTTTGGAAATGTGTCTTTTCCAACTCCATGCTGGCTTTTTCATTGTCCTCATGGTGTGCTTGAATGGCTAGAAATTCTTGGTGGTCACGAAGCCACAGAGTTTCTTTTGTGGTTGACACATTTTGTATCTTTCTACTTGTAATGAAGACATCTCTCGTGTTTTATTCTAGACGTTTTCTTCCCTACTTTGCACATTTATATCTAGAGTGCATCTGGTGGAGATTTTGCCGGCTAGGTCTCTGAAGATGTGATCTGTGTGTTTGAGGTAATGCTAAAAACTTCCCAATACAATTATCCTTTCAAAAACATATTGAAACAATCATGCTTTTGCTATTGTACTGAAATATCTCCTTTACTATAGCACAACTGAACATAACAAGGTTATGTTCTTATAGATCTTAAGAACTTATTGTTCTTATTATTTTTTACTGATAATTTACACAGTATATTCTGATCATAATTTCTTCTCCACCATCTACTCCCCACCTCCCCACCCATGCAACTCCATGTCTTCTTTCCCTCTCTCTTTAGGCAAAGGGAGTGAGAGATTTAAAAAACAGAATAAAACAAGAGAAAAAGCACAACAAACGATTTTTAAAAAATCACAAAATCAGAAACCACAGTATATAAGCAAAAGATCAGTTAGGTAAAAACAAAAATTTCCCCCAAAAGCAATATAAAGCAAAAAAAAAAAATGTTTTTATATTTGTGGCACAGTGGCTGCACCTAATCCTAAGGCTGCCTTGGCTGCTGACTGCATCTCCCAGCCACCACCTAGTTGCTGAAGCTGCAGCCTGGGAGCCTACATGTTAGCACCTTTGGTAAACAGTCCTGGCCAAGCTGGATATCTGTATCAAGCAGAATTAAATCAGCTCCTTATTTCTCACCTTGCCCAAGTGGAGAAACAAATTCAAGACGTAGACACTGGTGAGGACTACCTCAATAGAACTACATGCACTCAGAAACTACAGCCAACACTCCACCAAGGGGACTTCAAGAAATTAAGTTTCTGTACAGCAGAGGAAATAGCTCATCTAATCAAGACAGACTGCATAACAGCAGGAAATCTTTGCTAACTAAACATTGGACAGAGGAGATTTCTTTCATAATTCACATTTTTTTTCTTAAGTAATGAAAGTAAATACATTCTTTTCCATTTCAAGACTTTATGACTGGCATGGCAGCATGTACCTGTAATCCGAGCACCCACGGGGCTAAGATGGAGTTATCATGAATTCATGACCAGCTGGAGCTACAAAATTGTTATTTGATTATGATAAAGCTCTTGACATGGGGTCCAGCATCTTAAGTGCGGTATATGGTATTGTTTATCATGAGTCTGTGCTGTTAAATGACTCTAGAATTGGTTAATCTTGAATGTTTGAGGCTTTATTTCTTCTGACTAGTAATGCTCCCATTTGCTCCTCTCCCTGAAATCACCACCGCATTCTGAAGCTGAGTTCACTTCATTGATAAGAGCCTGCTGGACAGATGGGATACCTCACATGACAGGCATGTCTCTGATGATTATGCTGTTGAGCATTTCCCATACACCTGCTGGCCATCTCCCTGTATTCTTGAAGGTGTGTTGAAGGCTTCAGTCCTTGTGTCTTACTTGAGTCCTTAAAGCATTAATGATCAAGTTGGAAGCATGCCTTGTCCTTGTTTGCTTTGGGTGGCTGGCGGAGGTTTTAGCGAGAGGTCTACTCAAGTAATTGACTTGCTTTGACAATCAAGTTGTCCTCGCCGTTCGCAGGAGCGTTGCTCCAGTGTTGCGCTATTGAGTTGTTTTCTAGTGCTTGATCTCCAAAACTGTTTTTCACTGTCTTTTCACTCTTATTTCCTTTCCTACACTGAAGATTTTTTAATTCGGTGTTGTGCCAACTCCTTCTTTTGCTGTCAGCACTTTTCATATTCCACCAGACGTGCAGACCTTGGCACAGGACTGCAAGAGCCATGGAGAAGGAAGGGAATAGGACAAGGAAGCACAAGGGCAAGAAACCAGCGGCCTCAGTGGCCTCCCTATTCTAGCTAGACCCCACCTCCCATTTGGCATGATCTCCATGTCATCATATTATGCATGCACCAGGGAGTAACTCCATCGATAAGGTCAGGGTTCAAGATCCAATCAAAGCCCAGATTCTGGAAAGGAAGCCTTTGATACATGAAGAGAAGGGGACAATTTATGTTCATACTTCATCAGATGTCCAGGGACAGTTTTGAGAGAGAAGTCTGCAGCAATAACCGCTTGCCATACCAAGGAGTATTCCAAATAAAGCCTAAGAGTATGCACTAAGAAAGAGAAAATGAAACATGCAGAGAACAGGACAAAACGAACTGGTAAACATCACAGCAGACTAAATCGAACACGGAGCAGCAACAACAAAGCGTACATACATCAGGAAAAGCAAAGAATTGGTTCTTTGACAAAGCAAATGAAGTGAATAAACTGTCTGGACAAGAATAAAGGAATAAGACTCAAGTGAAGTCAATGAAGGTAGGTGCCACCCACAAAGGCAAGTCGTGGAACCAGCCCGGATGCCCAATGACAGGTCAATGGGTACCGAAAGTGCGGTATAAACTGGACACTCGTGAGGAGGTAGCAGAATCAGGATTCGAGGTTGGGCTCCACTGGCTAAGTAGTTAGTTTGAGGCTAGCCTGGAATACACAAAAACCTGATTTTTTAAAAAGGAAAGGAAAACAAGTGATTAATACTTTATTTAACCACAGAGAAGGGTAAGACAGAGAGCATTTGACAAGGCCAGTGCCAATTCCGGTGCCTCCATTAGTTTCTTTTCTGGTGGTTATGGTAAAATACCACGACATAAGCAACTTGGGGAAGACATCTTTAGCACACAGTTCTAAGTTCCAGTCCATCATTAGAGCAAAGTCAAGGCAGCAGGAACTTGAGGCACGTTTAGTCAGGTCCACAGCCAAGAGCAGAGAGAGAGTGAATGCATGCACCCTTGTTCTCAGCTCTTTCTGTACTCTTAGACAGATCAGGATCTCCAGACAGGGGATGGTACCCCTCACCACAGTGGGTGCATCTTTCAACCTCAATTAACATAATCAAGATAATCCTCCCCAGGCATGCCCATGGGCCAAGCTGATCTAGATAATCTTTGTTGTGACTCCCTAACAATTAAAATCATCATCAGGATCTTATTGCCTCGTCCTGCCAAGGGCTGGCATTGTGGGTATGTGCCACCATAGCTGACAAAGAGAGAGTTTAAATTGCAGATTTTGGATTTTGAGTAGATATACGATAATTGGTTGATTGTTTTCACTATTGCATCTGGTGGGGCTAGAGACAGACATGTTTGGGGAAGGGCATATATTTCATCCAAATATTTTAATTTACTGACTTTAAGTACTTCTAATGTCCAGTAAATAAAAATAAAACCATTTAACATTAATAATTCATATAATTTCTCTTTTGATTTGAGTTATGTAATAATTTGTGTAAATTATATGAACTTTTCAAAGTATCATCTTTTGTCTTGCTTACCCCTTCAGTTATTTTTCTTATGTGGATTTGTCTCTACTCTTCTTTCCATCCAGTGTCTTTGAGTACAATTAGCTTGTCTTTTTCTATGTTGTTAGGGTTTGCAGTAAGTGTATCTGAATTAAACCATCTTTCTAAATGGAAGTTTGTTATAACTCAAGAAGTTATACTTAAGATTTAAGATTCAGGAAGCAAACAACTTACAAGTCTTAGGAAGTCCCTAAAACTTACTGGACACAAAGACTCCTCCCTCCCCAAGGTTATATGAACAATAAGAACTGCTGAGGAGAGAAACTACCCAATTTAAGGATCTGCCTGCAAGTCATACATAGAGAAAAAGCCAGGGTTCCAATTTTCATTAGTCATGACCAATGTTGAAGTAAGTTTTTGGTGATACAACTAGCTAGCTGTCTTTGAGTCATTTCTCATCCTGTGACTAAACTTTTATCCATATTCCTATAAGTCACCCCAATAAATTCAGCATTTCACCAAGTCAGGCTTCTGTAGTATCATTACTTTGGTCTGTCATTGGTTTCTTATGTGGGGTGAGCACACATGTAATCATGTTTCCCACCACCACCCAAAAATGTGTCACACAAAATATATTTCCTTATAATTCAAATAAAGACATTTCTAACTTTTGTAGACTGTAAAACAAACTTTTAACAACAGGATGACAATGATAACTGGCAGTACATAATTATACCCAATTCTCCCAGCTCAGTCATTGATGTCAAGCTTTACTGAATAAACCATCATACTATGTGACTTCATGCTACAGTGGTGAAGAACTTAATCATAGAGTCTGCATTGAACAGTTTCTCCTCTTATACCCTGCCTATTGTTTTGTAAGGGGAATTTTTATAACTGATAGCCTGGGAGGTGCCTAATGCATGCAACTGATTTATTTCTTCATAATCTGATTATCTAACTCTACTTTCTTAGATGGATTAAGAGAACAAAACCAGTAACAACTCCAAGGTCAATCTTGCTAACACCTATTTTTTTTTTTTGAGATACTCTCAGATTATATGTGTAAAGGATATCTTTATCAGACATCTTTTTATGTGACAGTAAAATGTCATCAGAATATAGATCCTCCTTCTCTCTGTTAATAAATTCTTTCCTCTACCCACAATTGGTAGTATCATGTATGCTAGCACAGAAATCCAACCATCATTCTTCTGGACAAATCAATGGGAGAGACCAGGATATGATGTAACCACATTTCATTGCTTACTATTATAAGATAATCTATGATAACTGTACAGACTATCATAAAGAAATGTGTGGACTATAAACTAGCCATTTTCAGCAGCCCTAAAAGCTAATCACTACAGAGCGATTAACTATATAGTTCCACACTTACCTTCCTCCAGTGGTGGTCAACTTGATGTTATTCCTACTGTCTTCTGACATAGATCTATAGAATTGATAAAATCCATTTCAAACTAGAGAAAACTAAATCTCAAACATTAAATACAGAAGTGGCTATCCAAGGAAACAGCATGATTCATATACATGAAATGTCATTTTCCAATGTGAACAGGCACTGTCTCTGCATGATTCTTCTCACATTAAACTAGGTCAAGTATTTACACTGTAAATCCACATCTCTGCACTCAGAAAGATCATAGGGCTACCTATGATCTCCCTGAGTTGGATTAAGGCAAAATGATTAGCAACATGCAAAAAAATCAGGTTAACCAAAACATACTAGCCCATAAAGCTTTGATGTTTTGTGAATCTGCCAAGATAAGTATGAATTTCAGAAAATCTCCAACAATCATATAATAAATATTAAACACTTTTGAGAATTTTGGTTTTTTGTGTCTATTTAAGCATCATGCCCCTCTTCAGGCTGGTACTAAACTGTGATTTTAGTGATGGGAATACACACAGAAATCAACCTAGTGTGCAAGGTGGAGCTGTGCCTCTCTTTGAATTGCCTTGCCTATAATAGTATTTTAATTAAAAACAAATAGTTTTGTCTTGACCCATTTAATATAATAGTAAGTATATGTGCATATCTAATACATACCTGTTGCTTTCACTTCCTTCTCTGTAACACAGCTGTCTCAGTTTACTTTGCTTTATAATTATAGCTGCAATAATGATAACTGCAGGTATCGATATATAGAAAATGAGCTGAAGCCGCTGTTTTGGAAGAAAACCAGAATATTGTTGTGCGAGGCTTTTATCTAGAATGGAAAACACCAGTTTTAAATTATTAACCAAATGGAAAACATTAAACACCTCATTCAAATATACTATAGTGTACTGTAAAAAAAAAATAGAAAGAAAGAAACAAAGAAAGGAAGAAAAGAAAAACCATAAAATTGAATCCATGTATATAATTGAAGTTAGTTCCTTTTCAAGTTATTTGTCCCTTTTGAGATTATAGTTGTAGCATGAATCTTAAAAGTTCTCATTAATAAAGTCAAACCTGAGCCAGCTATTGGGGTGAATGCTGGAAGATCAGAGAAGGAGAACAAGGCACAGCTTCCTCACCAGTTCCTCAGATGATCCTGTTTCCTCAGACTGGAAGCCTCTGAGTCCTCATCCAGAATGAATCTCAGCTGAACTGTGCTGCTCAAAAGCCTAAAAGCTTAACCAGCCAAATGCTTAACCAGCCAAATGCTGCTAGTTCCTAGTCCTCATGCCTTATATATCTTCCTACTTTCTGCCATCACTCCCTGGGATTAAAGGCTCACTTCTTGGGATTAATGGCATGTGTCACCATGCCTGTCTGTTTCCAATGTGGCCTTGAACTCACAGAGATCTAGAGGGATTTCTGTCTCTGGAATGCTAGGATTAAAGGTGTTAGTGCCATCGCCTAACCTCTATGCTTAATATTGCGGCTGTTCTGTTCTCTGACCCCAGATAAGTTTATTAGGGTGCACAATATTTTGGGGAACACAATACCACCACATATAGTTACACCATTTCCTCTTCCCTTTCTCCTTTCAAGCCCTCCCACATCCTCTTTGCTTTCTTACAAATCCATACCCTCTTCTTTACTTACTATTATATAAGTGAGTGTATACATATACATATCTATATACAATCTATTAATTATTTTAATCTTTCAGTGCATGGTAATTTCTTAAATGATAAAACAATTACAAAGATTTATTTAATTCCTTTATAGTTTATCAACCCACCCTGCCAAGATAAGGGACTTTGCCATCTACATAATAGTGTGAAGCAGTTTCACATCTATCAAGGGTGGGGAATCCATCACTCTATCTTCGTACACCAACTGCTCATTCTGATTATCCAAATATGCCTGACAATTACAGGTTTGGTACTTGGAATAAGATTGTTGTTCTAACGAATATTTAAGAATATGGAGGCAAAGCTAGAGAATGGAAAGAGTAAAGACTAGAGTAGTTGTAAGGGGCAGGCTAGAAAGTGTCGCAGTTGCCATGAAAGGATGGCTGGTGAAATTCCCAAGGTTATCAAGACAAATAGTTCTTTTCAAGTATGAGCTCCATTGGAAGCTGTCTTGCTAGTCCAGACTTGCTCCTCTCCCATGCCTTTCCTCCTCTTCATGGTCTCCCCTTCTGAACTTCAATCCCTCTCCTAGTTCATCACTGTGCTTAAGGATTTAGCTTTGGTTTCACAGGATGACAGTCCCTGGGGAACTCTACCTCTATATGAATCATAATTTAAATGTAGTTCATATTCAATTTAGGCAACACTCATATGCAACTTTGGACTTAGAATTGGTGCTGGAACTGGCGAAGATTAGGAGCGCAAAGACAGAATGAATGTATTTACAGATGGAAAGAACATGAATTTTTAGGAGACTAATGGTTTCATAATGTTATAGATGATATTGACTCTTCCAAAATTCAGGTTTTAAGACTCAACAGCTGATGTAATGGTGTTTGGGAACTGGGACCTTGGAAGATAAATAAGGCTGTATGTAGGAGTCCCAGTAGCCACAAGATCCATGAACCTTCAAGAACTGCAGTTATCCACATAAGGCCTACACAAGACAGAATCAGTCGAAACATTGCAAGGTAAAAATTTATTTTATGGCCTGGGAAAACTTGCAGTCTCCTTGGAAATAGGGCAGAGAAATGGCCAAGACTAAAAGCAGAGAGCATCTTTTTATAGTCAAGCTCAAGACTGAAGTATACAGCAAGTGATTACAAAAGCAGAATTTAGTTAGATATTTTTGTGATCATGGGAAAAGTACCTGTTGTGGGTTTATGATGAGCCAGTTCTCAGAACATACTATGAAACATTTTATGGTGAGCCAGTTCTTGGAACATACCATGAAACAATGGAAACAATTTGCAAAGTGTAAATCACAACAATATAGAGATAGAACAAATAAAAAAAAAAAAAAAGGTTGACTTTTAGCTTGGGACATAATTAAAGAAAAACACCATAGAAAACAATACAGAAATAAATCGAATTCTACTATTATGTTTAACTAGGAAAGGGGAGAAAATATGGAGTCAGCTGACTCTTAGCAATATCTACAGAACATTCCATCGAAACACCAAAGAATACACATTCGGCTCTGAAGTCTATGGAAGCTTTTCTAAAGTAGACTACATTCTGGGACATAAAACATATCTTTAAAAAATTGAAGGATAGATAAAGAAAATATGGTACATATACACAATGGAGTACTACTCAGCAGAGAAAAACAATGACATCATAAGGTTTGCAGGCAAATGGATGGATCTAGAAAAAATCATCCTGAGTGAGGTAGCCCAGACTCAGAAGGACAAACATGGTATGTACTCACTCATAGGAGGATACTAGATGTAAAACAAAGATGACTAGACTGCTACACAACTCCAGGGAGGCTACCTAGAAAACGGGACCCTAGGAAAGACCCAGGGATCACCCAATGACAGAGAAATGGATGAGATCTACATAAACAACCTGGACGACAGTGGGAGCAATGAAGGGCAAGGTTTGAGGGAAAGAAAGCTTAGGGGAGCAGGATATCCCAGCTGCATCAAGAACAGAAAGGGAGAATGAGGAATAACAGACCATGATAAATGAAGACCACATGAGAACAGGAATAGGCAGAGTGCTGGAGAGGTCCCCAGAAATCCACAATGATATATCCTCTGTAGACTGCTGGCAATGATTGAGGGAGGGCCTGATCTGACCTAGTCTGGTGATCAGATGGCCAAACACCCTAGCAGTCGTCTTGGAACTCTCATCCAATAACTGATGGAAGTGGATGCAGAGATCCTCGGCCAGGCCCCAGGTGGAGCTCCAGGTGTCCAACTATCGAGAAGGAGGAGGGTCTGCAAGAGCGTGAATTGTTGAATCCAAGATTGCAAAAAGCACAGGGACAAATAGCCAATCGAATGGAAGCACATGAATTATGAACCAAAGGCTGTGGAGCCCCTAGCTAGATCAGGCCCTCTGGATAAGTGAGACAATTGAATAGCTTGATCTGCTTGGGAGGCTCCCAGGCTGTGGGACCGGGACCTGTCCTTGGTGCATGAGCTGGCTGTTTGGAACTGTAGGCTTACACAGGGACACATGCTCAGCCTGGGAGGAGGGGACTGGACCTGCCTGTACTGAATCCACCAGGTTTAAAGGAGTCCCCAGGGGTGTCTTGGTCCTGGAGGAGATGGGAATGGAGGGGAGGGGCTGGGAGGAAGGTGGGGGTGGGGGCGGGAGGGGGGAGGACAGGGGAACCCATGGCTGATGTATAAAATTAAAACACATAATAAAAAAAAATTCAGAAAATTTACAAAAATTTCAAGTATTCCATCTGATCACAATGTGACAAAATTTAAAATCAACAATTAAATATCTACTAATTACAAAAGTCCACGGAGATTAAATAGCAATTGCTGAATGATGACTGTATATGTCAAACAAGAAATTAAGAAAAAATACAATTTATGGAAATAAACCAAAATGAGAATATGACACAACAAAACCTCAGGGACACTTTAAAGCTGCCATCGGGGAAAATTGATAACCCTAAGTTCCTTAATTTAAAAAATCAGAAAGAACACAAATAAATGAACTAATGGGGCAACTCAAGAGTTTAGTAAAATAAAAGCAAACCCAAACCAAATCCAACAGATGGTGGGAAATTAAAAAAAAAAAAAATCAGAGCACAATTGAATAAAATAGAAACGAAGAAAACAATGCAAAGAACCAAGGAGTCTAAGAGTAGCTTCTTTGATAAGACAAACAAGACTGGCAGACACTTGGCCCAATTAACATAAAGAAGGAAGGAGGGAAGAAGGGAGGGAGGAAGGACTCAAATTAACAGACTCACAAATGAGCAGGGAAAGAGTGTAACAGACACCAAATAATATAAGGGGATAGTTTTTAACCCTATACTCCATTAAGTCAGAAATTCTTGAAGAAACTGATTTCTGGATTCCATCCAGTCTACCAAAAGTAAACCAAGAAGATTCAACAACCTAAATAGACCCACAACAAATTAAGAGATTAGAGTGGTAATCAAAAGCTTTCCAGCATTAAAAAAAAAAAAAAAAAAAACCTAGGCCAGATTGATTCACAGAAGAATTCTACCAGGCTATGCAAGAAACACTAAAACTAGTACTTTTTAAATTATACAAGATATAGAATAGGATGTTGAGTCCATTATGCACATGCCAAGAAGTGGTATAGCTGGGCATACAGAAGATTTCATTTTAGCTTTCATGTGTAAAGAAAAATGAAGCCATGGACTTTGTAAGTAGACAGATGGATCTAGAAAATATCATATTGAGTGAGGGAACCCAGACCCAGAAACACAAATATTGTATGTTCTCTTTCATCAGAGGCCCCTAGCTCCAAATCTTCAGATGTGAGTATACAACCTGTCGTAACTACAGAAGCCAGGAAAGTACAAGAGGACCATTGCCAGGATAGGGGGGTTGGAGAGTAACAGAAAAAGGAAGAGCTGGGTTCAAGTGATCTGATCAGGGAAATGAGAAAGGGGGTTTTCAGGGAGGGGGGAGGTAAATACAGAAGAAAGTGGGGGGAGAATAAAAGGGAACAGCAGAAAACAAGTGATCTGATGGGGTCATAGGAAAGGAGGTCTCTAGGAAAGGGAGAGAAACATAAACACAGAAGAAGGAGGGTAAAATAACAACAAGCATGTCTAAAAAATTCGCAAGGAATCATACCACTATTTATCTAAAAATAACCCTATAATAAACAATTCTGTATATATAGTTTTAGTGAACTTTTTTCAAATGGGCTGACTAGCTCCCTACAAGAGACAAAGGCCACCTAACAACAACAAAAAGTCAATGACTGACATGAGAAGCCCTCTTTTGAGTTGTTGGGCAAAGCTGGCCAAGAGACTCCCAACATATACAGCTTATTGATGCTGTTCTCAGTCACCACTGGTGGAAAGCAAGTCTCTAATGCTAAAGACACAGTGCACCTCAGAATCAGGGCTCTGAACTGGAACTGGTAAGAAGGCACCCTCATGGAGGACTAGCTTTTATAGTACCAGAAGGCACCATGTAAAGTTCCAAAGGAAGGGAGGCAACCACAGTCCTACCCAGTTATGATGCCTATGAAGCACATCAAGGACCAATAGGGCATGATAACCTTCAGGGTACAGCAGTGGCACACAGACCTTGGCAGCAACCAGCAGCTCTCTGATTGGACTTCAGATCTGCTCAACAAGAAGGTGATACAGTGCCCGATACTGGAGACCTAGCTAACTACTCGGTGCTGGTGAAGTCATGGTTACTGGAGAAGAAACTACAACCACTAATTTACTAACTCCCTAACAACAGTCTATGAACATCTGTCCTTCTACCACAGAGAAGTGTAGTCTTCACCCCTCATCAAGGAAACTTCTCTTTGCAACAACCGGAGACTACTACAGAAAACCACCACCAATCAATATGCAGAGTTGTGGGGCCCAGTCCAGTGGACACATCTACAAAACACTCCTATACCTAAGGTTCAGGGAACATTTGAGAAGAGGGGGTAGAAATACTTTTTTAATTATTTTTTTCATTTAACATACCAACCACAGTTTCCCCTCCCTCCCCTTTTCCCCTTCCCTCCCCTCACCTCTTGTCTACCCCATCCACCCACTCCTCTTTCATTCAGAAATGGGCAGGCCTCCCCTGGGAGGCAACAAAGCATGATGATATCAAGTTGAGACAGGACCAAGATTTGAAGAGCCAAAGGATCAGGAAGTTTGCTGTGAGACTGTATCTCCTAGAAATATCAGAATCTACAACCATAAAGTCTCACCAATACTGCTGTCCAAACCTGAGCTGAACAAGGTTGACACCAACAACCATGACAAAGTCAAGGAAGAAAAGCTTAGGAGATGTCAACTCTACACAAAGAACTCTAAACAACGGAGGAAAGTTGGGAGTGGAAGAAGTGCGGCCCCCAGGGAGGAGCACAGCAATTGGTTATCAGAGCCAAATAATCAACTCTGAAACATAGATACAGATAATATTACATAGACTGAGAAGTTTCTAATCAGGTGTGGGGGGGGGGGGGGGGGGTAACAATAGAAGAATAGGCCATGAATTTGAACAAGAGTGCAGAGGGGTATATTGGAGGAGGAAAGTGAAAGGAGACATAGTGAGAGATCATATTATAATCTCAATAATTAAGAAAAAAACAAAACAGTATTGTTATAATACCAAAACCAGGTAAACACAAACACACACACACAAAAAAAAAAAAAAAAAAAGTCAACTACATGTCAACATTCCTCATGATCACAGATGCAAAAAATCCTTGATTAAAATATGTGCAAGCAGCCAGGCTGTAGCGGCAAACGCCTTTAATCCCAGCACTCAGAAGGCAGAGCCAGGTGAATCTTTGTGAGTTCAAGTCCAACCTGGTCTACAAAGTGAGATCCAGGACAGGCTCCAAAGCTATACAGAGGAATCCTGTCTCGGAAAAAAAAACCAAATATATATGCAAGCTGAATACAGGCCTATATCAAAAATATCTCCTAAGATCAAATGGCTTTATCCTGGAGATATAGAGATGGTTTTACATATACAAGTCAATAAATATGAGAAATCTTACAAATAGACTTTAAGACAAAAAAAAATCACATGATAATCTGAACAGATATGGGGGAAAGCCTTTGACAAAACTCAACATGCCTTCATAATAAAGTCCTTAAGACAGTAGAAGTGCAGCAAGCATCCTAATCAAGGCTCTATGTGACAAACCCATAGCAACCATCAACCTAAATAGAGGAAAAACTCATAGAAATACCATTAAAATCAAGATATACCTTGTCGATACAGTACTTGAAGCATTGTCTAGAGCAATAAGACAAGATAAAGAAATCAAAGGACTACAGACAGGGAAAGAAGTCCAAGTATCCCTATTTGTAGATGATGTAATATTATGCATAAAAGATCCCCAAAATTAAACCAGAAAATGTCTAGAAATGCCTAGAAATTTCAGCAGTGTAAGGATACATAATTTACCTACAAAAATCAGTAGCCCTTCCATATACAAACAAGAAACACTCTGAGAAAGAGATCATGAAAACACTCCTATTTAAAATAACATCAGAGACAATAAAATATCTTACAATAAACCTAATCAGGTGGTGAAAGACCTCTTCAATGGAACACTGAATCTCTTAAGAGACTGAGGAAGACTCCATGTCCTGGTTTGTTTCTATTGTGATAAAAACTGTGAGCAAAAGCAACTAGGGGGAAGACATGGTTTATTTGATCTTCTACTTTTGGATAACAGTCCATATCACAATAAAGTCAAGGCAGAACTCAAGGCAGGAAACTGGGAGGCAGAAACTGAAGCAAAGACCACAGAGAAATGCTGCTTATAGGCTTTTCCTCATGGCTTCATCACCTTGCATTTATATACAACTCAGAGCCACAAGCCTAGAACAGGCCTAACCCACAGTTGGCTAAAGCCTCCAACATCAATCATTAATCAAGAAAATATTTCCCCAAATTTAGTCTACAGGCAATTTCCCAATTTATGTTCCCTCTTCCCATGTGACTCTACATTGTAAGAAGTTGACCAAACAAAAACAAAAACAAAAACAAAAACAAAAAAACCTAGCACATACTAGAAAAAGGAAAGTCCTCTCATTCTCAAGATTGGTAGAATTAATATTGGGAAAGTGACCATGCTACCAAAAGCAATTTATGGATTCAGTACGATTTCAGTCAAAATCCCACACCATTCTTTATAGAAATAGGGAGGAAATCCTAAAGTTAAAAAAGGAAGAAGAAATAGGAGGAGGAGGAGAAGAAGAAGAAGAAAAAGAAGAAGAGAGCAATTCCAAGCAAAAAATAATATGAGATGGATTTACCAATTTCAGATTTCAAGATATATTATAGAGTTACAGTAATAAAAACAGTCTGGTGCTACAAAAACAAGCATGTAGACTCATGGAATAAAGCAGAAGACCTGGATGTAAGTGCACACATCTACAGCCATAAGATATTTGACTATAGCATGAATCTTACAGAGTCTTATTAATGAAATCAAACCTGGAGCCAGGTATTGGGGTGAATGCTGGAAGATCAGAGAGACAGAACAGGCCACAGTATCCTCACCTTGCCAGTTCCTCAGCTGATCCTATTTCCTCAGACTAGAAACCTCTGTGTCCTCATCCAGAATGAATCTCAGTGGAACTGCTGCTCAAAAGCCTAAATGCTTAACCAGCCAAATGCTTCTACCTTTCTGCTATCTGCCATCACTCCCTGGGATTAAAGGCGTGAGTCACTATGCTTGGCTGTATCCTTGAACAGATGGATTTCTGCCTCTGGAATGCTAGAATTAAAGGCGTGTGCTACCACTGCCTATCCTCATGTTTAATATTGTGGCTGTCCTGTCTCTGACCCCAGATAAGTTTATTAGGGTCACATAATATTTTGGGGAACACAATACCACCACATTTGACAATGATGCCAAAAACATATAGGAGAAAAGACATCTTCAACAAATGGTACTGCAGAAACTGGATGCCCATACATACAAGATTGAAATTAAACCCATATCTGCTGCCCTGCATAAAAATCAACTCCAAGTGGATCAAAGCTTCAATGTGAAACCCCAAAAATATGAAAACTGCTAGGAGAAAACACAGGCAGCATCCTACAAGGACACAGGAGTAGGGAAGGACCTCTGAAGAGACCTCTATCTGCCCAGGAATTAAGGCCAACAATTACCAAGTATGGTAATTCTGCAGTGCCAGGTGGTAGTGACACACTGTAATCCCAGCACTCAGGAGACAGAGCCAGGCGGATCTTTGTGAGTTCAAGTCTAGCCTCATCTACAGAGTGAGCTCCAGGAAAGGCTCCAAAGCTACACAAAGAGAAAGGAAACAACCAATCAAGTGAAGAGTAAGAGAGAATCTTTGCCACTAGGAGAGAATCTGACAGAGGATTAACATCCAGAATATATAAAGAAAAAAAAAAAAGAGTCAAGAAAACAAGTGGCCCAATTAAAGGGGGAGGGGCTATAGATCTAGACACAGAGTTCTTAAAAGAAGAAATAACAACAGCTATAATGCATCCCAAAGGATGTTCATTGTCCCTAGAAATTATGGGAAATGCAAATAAAAACAACTTTGCAATTCCATCTTATCCCAAGTAAAAATGGCTAAGATCAGCAAGAGTTTATGGCAAGTGTTGGTAAGGATATGGTAAAAAGGAAACGTTCATTCATTCTTGGTGGGATGGCACGCTGGTGCTGCTACTATGGAACTCAATGTAAAGGAGTCTCAAAATGCTAAAAAATGAATCTACCACCCAATGATTTTCCAATAAATCTTGTCTAATCAGGAAAAAAAGGTATGATCACGTTCCCCATTTTAAAAATAAAATTTTATATCAGATAATATAATCACAAGCTTCCTGTGTTGGGCAACAATGACAGTTGCCTTGTTCATGTCCAGGAAGTCTATCTTCTGTTTCATATGGCAAGAAAGAAATCTTTACATTCCTTTACAGATTCCCAGGATGCTAAGAGGGACCAAAATCTTGTGTTACAAAAACTCTGTATCACATAGGTGTGAATGTGCTGTGTATCCAGCAGCTGGGATCTTGGTTTTCTATAGGAAGGCTTGAATAGTTTGAATGGAGGTCACAAAACAAACAAACAAACAAATAAACATACATTTCTACTGCCCCAGGCATGTACAGGCAGGTGAGGAAAGCCTGTATTTGCTGAGAAGAGCCAGAGTTCTCTACTGTGTGTTCCCTCTGGTTTTAGTAAAGTATTTTATGGAAATTGAGACAATACTTGAAATTCTACTCTGAATCTAGATCATTTTAGGTAAATGTACAATAATGGTTCTCTGTATCTTTTCCAAAGTTTCTTAGTGTCTCTTCTCAGCATTGCCCACTTTCCATCTTCCTTCCAGACCCTGTCATCAGCTATGCCCACCTACCCCTTCATAAGCACCCATGTCCTGCAGTTCTCCTCCCTAGAGCTCCCCATCCACTTTTCTGGTATCTGCAATTATTCCATGTCATATACACACATCTGAAGATCAGAGCTAAGAATCAATAATAAAAGAGAACATGTGCTGTTTGTCTTCCTGGGCCTGGGCTACCTCACTGCGTGTGATATGTTTTAGTTCCATCCATTTGCCTGCCAACTTCATGATTTCATTTTTCTTTACAGTTGAATAGTATTCTATTGTGTATATGCATCATATTCTCATTATACATCCAATGGCTGGAAGACACTTAGGTTGCTCTCATTTCCTAGCGATTGTGAATAAATTAGCAATGAACACAGCTGAGCAAGCATCTGTGGCATAAAATTTTGAATCCTTTGGGCCTATACCAAAGAATGGTATAGCTGGGTATACTGGCTGATACTGTGTGTCAACTTGACACCAGCTAGAGCCATCAGAGAGGAGAGAGCCACAGATGAGGAAATGCTTCCATGAGATCCAGCTGTAAGGCATTTTCTCAGTTAGTGATCAATGGGGGGGGGGGGGGGGGGGTGGTCCAGCCCATGGTGGGTGGTGCCATTCTTGAGCTGGTAATCCTGGGTTCTATAAGACAGCAGGCTGAACAAGCCAGGAGAAGCAAGCCAGTAAGCAGCACCCTTCGATAGTGTCTGCATCAGCTCCTGCCTCCAGGATCCTGCCCTGCTTGAGTTCCTGTCCTGGCTTCCTTCACAATGATGGACTACAGTGTAGAAGTGTAAGCCAAATAAACCCTTCCTCCCCATCTTGCTTTCCAGCCATGGTGTTTCATCACAGCAATAGAAACCCTAATTAAGACATTGGGTAATGTGGTAGATTCCCAGAATTTGAGGGTAAGTCCCTATTGCTAAAGGCACCAGAGTCTTCAGATCCAGGGCTTGGAGAAATAGAGCTGGATCTTATCCATATGCCTCCTCCACGAGAGTTAGTTCTTATGGTACACCAAAGGAGCTAGGCAAACTCCCAAAGGGAAAAAAAGCAATCAACAGTTCTACCCAGCTGGGAAGCCTATGGACTATGACAATGACCAAACTAAATATCCCTGAAGGCACAATAGTGGCACTTACAGCTAGCAAATAATCAACGGCTGTCTAACTGAACGAAATTCACGCCTGGAACTGTAACTCTACCCAGCTATCCATGGCTAGTCAGGCTCTGGAATCTACCTAGAGTAGAACCTACAACTACCACTTTCTCAAACCAGTATAATCTCCAGCTGTGTCCTTAATACTTATCTTTATGCGCAAAGATAAGCAAAGCTCTCGATCCTCATCAAAGAAGCTTCTTTGTGGAGTTTGGAGGGTATTACAGAGAGCCACAACTGGTGGAAATGCAGAAAATAAACCGCCGTGTGGTGTCCAGCCCCAACTGATAAATCTATGCTACAATGCAGACTACTAACTAAGTCTTTGTTTTGTTTAAATGATTACATTCATTTGATTCAAAAGCAATCGACACAGAAAAATATATACTTAAAAACATCTATTTTATATATAGTATAAAATAATGGGGTTGGGGATTTTGTTCAGTGGTAGAGCGCTTGCCTAGCAAGCGCAAGGCCCTCAGCTCTGGAAAAAAAAAATTATATGTATATATTTCTATGTTATACTCTTTCTGAAAAGATGGTCATCTTGCAACATCCACAGAGAAGCACATTCAAGACTTCCACAAGCCCCTTGTGAAGCTTCAAAATGAAGGAGGCTAAGACTTCTAGAATGCCCAGTTCTTTGGGGTGAGCTGGATACCATTGCTCACTAAGGAACCCTTAGTCTCATCCATGATTCTTTCATCTCAAGATACTACTCAAGCAAGCAGAAGGGAGATATCAAATAGGGAATCCCTAAATATTACCTTTACAGCAGGAGAAAGTCATGCAATTTTTAAGTCAATTGGAAGAAAAGGCAGCCTGGAAGATTGAAAAAAACAAAACAAAACAGAACAACCTATGCTATTCCAAACTAGGACTTTTGGAGACAGTGCTAAGCCAACAGCTGAAATCAGCTATTCATATTCTGTGGAATATGAACATTGCTGATACTGGGCATGCTTTTACCTTAGTATGCAATGTCAGCCCTGACCGAGAAAGAATCTAAGAAATTGTACCATCCAATTTTTTTTTAACCTTATGAAAAGCCCCATTTGCTATATTAGTTACTATGTAGATGTGAACCTTTAGTTTATCCTCTTACATACTACATTTAGTCAGTAAGATTTTAAGCACTCTCACAAGAAATAAAGTGGTGTCCGTCATCAATGCTTCCAAACTGTCCATTTTTTCTTTCACAGTTAGGAGGGGCATATCCTTTATCACAATGGCAATGATGGAAATTGTTGCAAGTCTGGAAAAATTCAAATGGACAACTGAGGACCACGAAGCACTGCCATCCAGGAAATTTAAATAGACAAATCCACCCAGTTTCCTCTTGCAATTGCCCATACTTTAGAGGGTCCATCTAAGCTCCTGTGACCAAGTCAGCTCTTTCTTTTTCTTTCTAATTTTTTCAACTTCCCCACAACCATACCCAAGTGCCACAACTACCAATAGCATCCAACTAATTGTCACTTAATACTTGCTAGCTTTTCAGGGCTTCCCAGGCTCTGGTAAGGCCAGCAGCGACTTTCTAATAGCATTTGTTCACTGCCTCTATAAGCAGAGGGTTGCATAGGTCTACGGACGCACAGGGATGCACTCCCTGTACATCCTCTGGTCCACATAGTCAGCAAGCATTGTATATATCCACAACTATATTCTGTGGCTAGCTGGCAAGTTCCTTTAAAAAAGAAGGCTGGAGTTACAGATTATAATAAATATGATAAATAGAATAAATAGAAATAATACTTATATGTAACATGATAAATGTAAATAATATATAAATAAAATATAAATTATTTATAAATAAATTGTAAATTTATAAATACAAATCTGAATAAAATATATTAGACTTATACTGTATGCTATATGATTTATTGTTTCTATTATCTGATACAATATGATATACTAGATATATAACATAATAAATATGGTAAATATAATAAATATGGTAAATGAAACCATACACAATAAAAATAGCAAAAACTCAAGTAAGTTTTAATGTCTTGCTTATTGTATTACTAAAGCCATATTGCTGAAATAAATACTTACCCCATGGTCAGAGCAATCTCTAGAAACATTGCAAATCGAAAAATCTGTGAGAAACCTTCTTTCCTTGCACACCGTCCCCACACAATACTAAAGCAAAGCAGGGCAAAGATTTGAAAAAATAAAGACAGTCAAACCATGAAATTGAGAGCATGGACAAAACACAAGGCACTTTTAGGAAAATCAAAATTCATATTACCTATAATTGAGATTCAAATCTATGAGACTATAGCCAAGAACAGAAGTGAAGCCCATTGTACAGGAATAAGGATGTAGAGATCTTTTGCCAAAGGAACTGGATCACATAGTTGGAACGGACCAGTTCCCAGAAGCACAACCCCTACTGTGAATTGTTACCCTTTGAATCCTCAGCGTTTCCCAGCAGCTCCTGTGTTAAAGGTTTCAGATGTCTGCTGAAGAGTTTGGAGGAGAAGACTGTATCTCAAGGGCTCTGTTCTCAGAAGTGCATCAACCCATCCACAGAGTCGTAATTTGGTAGCTTTATTGAGCATTGGTAGAAACTAGAAGATGAGATCTCGCTGAAGGAACCAGGTCACTGGAGGTACGCCCTCTACAGTCATACCTTGTTCCCAGTCCCATCGAGATGGCTTCTCAACTGGAAAGAGAGTCCTCACCTGAGGCCACAGCAATGAAGTTGCTGATCATAGGCAGAAACCTCTAAACTCAGGAAACACACAAACAAATAAAAAAAATCCTCTACCTGGAAGCTATTTCTTCAGGACTATTTCCACAAGTGACCAAAAGCACCTAATGCAACTATACAAGGAACACACAAGCAGGTGGGGAGAGAGCCATGACCAGTAAGGATTTTGAATCAGTCACCAAATACATCTCTACCTACCTAAAAAATCCATGAATCTGTGACCCTGCCTTCCCAACAGATTCTAAATAGTTAGGAAGCACCGCCAGCTCCCCTCCAAATTTGACTCCAAGTGGAAAGGTAGAACACTTTCTGATTTTGTGAAGGCATAGTTTGCCCGATGACAAAACCAAAATACAGACCAATATCTGTTTAAAAGAAAAAAACAAAAAGACACAAAAAGGCTAAAACAAACAAAAGCAGACATCAGCTCTCAACAACATATTCAAATGATGTAGCACAGTTAAGTATAAGTTATTTCTAGACTACAACGTGCTTTGGCATGATAGAGAAAAAAAAAAAAAAAACCACTCACCCAAGATAGGTCAGCCCCCCACTAAACACACTACCAATACTCTATCAGGCAACACACAAAGGTGGAAGGAGAGGTATCTGAACATGGTGGACCACACAAGCTATCAACATCCAAAACAGAAGAATTCCTAAGTTCAACAACAACCCCATTAAAAGCAGGCCAGTGGATTAAAATTATATTTCCCCAAGTAAGATACACAGATGCACAGTGAGCTCTGAAGAGAGGCCCCACGGGACCAACCACCAGTCAAACGCAAATGAAGACAGCATCGCACTTCCTCCAGGATGACTGATGATACCATGGAGGAACTGGAGAGTTTGCTCTTTCCTAGTTGGGCTGTGGCTAAGATGTCTGACAAATAATTTAAAAGAAGAGAAAGTGTAACACGAATTGCTAAATGTTCTTATTAATTAAAAAAAAAAAAAAACCCAGAGCCAGACATTGGGGTAAAAGCTGAAACATCAGAGAGGCAGAGCAGCAAGCCACTAATTCTTACCCCTATGAAATCCCCCACAGAAAGAGAGCAAGCTCCTCTCTCGACCCCGCCTTATCACTTCCTCTCTCTGCCCAGCTCTATCACTTCCTGGCTGTCTCTACAGACCTCCAGACCTCTGTGGTTAACTAATGGCTATCTCCTCCTTCTGATTTTTCAGACAAGCTTTATCACCATAAGAAAGTTTACTCCCAGTTTGAGGGGATACAGTCCATCATGGCAGAGATGACCCAGCAGCATGAGGTAGCTGGTCACACTACTTCCATAGTCAAGAAAAAAAGAGAAAAGTAGGGTAAAGAGAAAGAGAGCAAGAGGCAGAAGAAAGAATGAGTGTTTGGTCGGGAATCCCAGCTTATGAAATGGTCTCACTCATCTTCAGGGTGTGTTTTCCTATCTCAATCACCTATTAGGGGACTCCTTACAAATATGCCAAAGGCTTGGTTTTGAGGTGATTCTAAATGCTGTCAAATTGAAACCAATTTAATTATCACACATGCTATTTAAAATGTTGGTAGGAATACAAAATGCTTATCTAACTATTATGGATAACAGTATAGTAGTTATTCAAAATATTAAAAACAGAATTACCTTATAAGCCAGAAATTCTACTTTTAAGTATATATTCAAAATAACTGAAATCAGGATCATGAACATTTTTCATCCTATAGCATTATTTACAGTAGCTAGCGTACAAAAACAGCCGTGAGCTGAAGAGTAGATAAACAATATGTGGTATATACAAACAGTGAAATAGTACAGCCTTGAAAAGGACATTGTAATTTCTGCTACAATGTGGATGGTCCCTAAGGATCAGCTAAGTGAAATAAATCAAACAACAGGCCTTGACTGATTCCACTTCTGTGCCCTATCTATGGTGACTGCAGAGCACAGAAAGGGGGTTCCAGACACTGCAGAGGGGAATGAAGAGTTGTCCCATAGGTAGAGTTTCAGTTCTACAGGATGAAAAGGCTACAGAGACACACAGTGGTGTGTACAGAGACACACAGTGGTGTGGTAGCTGCTCAACTTTGGGAGTGAACTTGATACCACTAACCTACACACATCTATTAAGATGGGAATCTTTGTTATGAGCATGTTACCACAATGAAGAAATTGTAGAAACTGTAGTGCTTGATATAGTGTCAAGATGAATCAGACCACAAAATAATTTTAAAGGCCGGGCGGTGGTGGTGCACACCTTTAATCCCAGCACTGGGGAGGCAGAAGCAGGCGGGTCTCTGTGAGTTCGAGGCCAGCCTGGACTACCAAGTGAGTTCCAGGAAAAGGCGCAAAGCTACACAGAGAAACCCTGTCTCGAAAAACCAATAACAACAACAATAATAATAATGATAATAATAATAATAATAATAATAATAATAATAATAATAATTTTAAATCAAAGTATCTCAAATTACCATTTCAGGGCCACAGATAACTCCATCTTCTACAAATGTTTCATCTCTTTCATCAAGGGAGGTATATGTTGTCATTGTCTTCTTAGCTATCCCATGACTTTTATACAGAGATAAACATATGTCATCTCGTACGTGTGTATAAACCACAGACATATTGGCGCTAAGGAATAAGTTCTTGAATGGCCACGTACAGACTAACTTCCCACACAAAACGTTTCTGGAAGTGTAACAGGAAAGGTCTCTTAGTATTTATTTAAATAAATAGCTGACAGTATACCCTAGCAGTTAAGGTTCCATACAAGGAAAATCAGCAACTGTACCCCTCCCCCCCCTTACCCACTCCCCCTCCCCCACCCACCCACCCTCCCACCCCCACACACCTTCCCTACATTTTTATTTCAGTCTTAGCTCCCTACACAATGTGAAAATAGAATTTACTCTTCTTTAATTTAGTATACACCTCAGGTAAAAATAATGTCTTACTAATATAAATCCAGGTTGAATCATTTTTTTCCTCCATAAAAATTTAGCATAATATATGACTCTTTTTTAGAACGAAGCAATTTAGAAGTAAAAATGTTACTCACCATGAGAGCTCTTTTATGCTTTAGTCTAGCTACTGGAATTTGGACTAATGATCATTGATTATAAGTTTTAATAAGTAAAACAAGGTAACATTTATTAGATATATTTTGTGAGGTATATCATGTTTATCATAAATGTGTGTGTGTGTGTGTGTGTGTGTGAACTATTTAACACATTGCATAGTTCACCATAACTATTTATGGAAGTTGTTTCCAAGGTCACTGTAGCTTTAACATTTTAGGCACTGAAAAAACGTTCCCATGGCAAGAGACAACAACCATTCAGTTGAGATCACGTGACAAAAGAAACCTGGTAAAGTAACCCCCTGAGGTTCACACAGGATACATTCTAGTATTTGAGAATCTACGTCATAAACAAAAGTATAATTATCTAAACACATACTCTAATCTACAATGTTGAGCAATACAGTTGCCAAACTTATCACCTCTGGAGTTCAACTCTTCGAAGCACCCGAAGGGTGCCCCTCTCACACCTAAAGATAAAGACAAAAAGAACTGAGATAGGTTAAGAGTTCAGCTCATACTGCAGGACAGATAGAGCAAATGTGACCCCTTAACATCAATACATTGTTGGTATTGAGATGCTTATGAAGAGATATCTAGGTTCTATCACAGCCTAGGAGACTGACCAAAAAGGAAGGAAGGAAGGGAAGAAGGAAGGAAGGAAGGAGGGAGGGAGGGAGGGAGGGAGGGATGGAGGGAGGGAAGGAAGGCTAACAGGCTTAGATGTTTCATATTTCCCTTTGAATTGTTTTCTTTCTTAGTTCTTTATTTACTGGGAAAAGACAGTTCATGCTCTAAAGTAGAGCCCAGTGCCCAGAGTGTGACCCAGGCTAAGCTTCCCTTCTATGCTCCCTGCTAGATTCCTCATCCCCATGCCCTCGCGTCCTAGTAATCATAAAAGCAGCATTGGATTTTAAAAGTAGAAAGCACACTATCACTCATCTACATCAACCCACATATATATGGACAGACAGACAAAAAGACACTACAGAGAGAGAGAGAGAGAGAGAGAGAGAGAGAGAGAGAGATTGATTAGGCCTAGTCTTAAAAATTAGCAAAATTTCAACTACCTGTACCAGATCCCCCCAGTGCTTTGACTCAGAGGTTTAAGGGTGGACTGCACTGTTCCTGACAGTCATCTGGATAAGAACTGAGATCTTTACTTTCATTGCTATGCATTGACAAGTGAGCCTCTTCTACTGTGGCACGGGTTCTCACACCTGCAAGGACTGTTCTCCAGCATCGTCTCCAGAGGGACAGAACCCCCATGTATAGACACACTCGTAAAGGGGATCCCTGTGTAGATAAACTCGTAAAGGGGATCCCTGTGCAGACACACTCATAAAGGGGATCCCTGTGTAGATACATCAAAGGGGATCCCTGTGTAGACACACTCATAAAGGGGATTCCTGTGTAGATACATCAAAGGGGATCCCTGTGCAAACACACTCATAAAGGGGATCCCTGTGCAGACACACTCATAAAGGGGATTCCTGTGTAGATACATCAAAGGGGATCCCTGTGTAGATAAATCAAAGGGGAACCCTGAGTAGAAACACTCATAAAGGGGATCCCTGTGTAGACACATCAAAGGAGATCCCTGTGTAGACACACTCATAAAGGGGATCCCTGTGTAGACACACTCGTAAAGGGGATCCCTGTGTAGACACACTCGTAAAGGGGATCCCTGTGTAGATATATCAAAGGGGATCCTTGTGCAGACACACTTGTAAAGGGGATCCCTGTGTAGATACATCAAAGGGGATCCCTGTGTAGACATGCTCATAAAGGGGATCCCTGTGCAGACACACTCGTAAAGGGGATCCCTGTGTGGACACACTTGTAAAGGGGATCCCTGTGTAGACACACTTGTAAAGGGGATTCCTGTGTAGATACATCAAAGGGGATCCCTGTGCAGATAAATCAAAGGGGAACCCTGAGTAGAAATACTCGTAAAGGGGATCCCTGTGCAGACACACTCGTAAAGGGGATCCCTGTACAGACACACTCGTAAAGGGAATCCCTGTGCAGACACACTCATAAAGGGTATCCCTGTGCAGACACACTCATAAAGGGGATTCCTGTGTAGATACATCAAAGGGGATCCTTGTGCAGACACACTTGTAAAGGGGATCCCTGTGTAGATACATCAAAGGGGATCCCTGTGTAGACACGCTCATAAAGGGGATCCCTGTGCAGACACACTCGTAAAGGGGATCCCTGTGTAGACACACTTGTAAAGGGGATCCCTGTGTGGACACACTCGTAAAGGGGATCCCTGTGTAGACACACTCGTAAAGGGGATCCCTGTGTAGACACACTTATGAAGGGGATCCCTGTGTAGACACACTCGTAAAGGGGATCCCTGTGTAGATACATCAAAGGGGATCCTTGTGCAGACACACTTGTAAAGGGGATCCCTGTGTAGATACATCAAAGGGGATCCCTGTGTAGACACGCTCATAAAGGGGATCCCTGTGCAGACACACTCGTAAAGGGGATCCCTGTGTAGACACACTTGTAAAGGGGATCCCTGTGTGGACACACTCGTAAAGGGGATCCCTGTGTAGACACACTCGTAAAGGGGATTCTTGTGTAGATACATCAAAGGGGATCCCTGTGTAGATAAATCAAAGGGGAACCCTGAGTAGAAACACTCATAAAGGGGATCCCTGTGTAGATACATCAAAGGAGATCCCTGTGTAGACACACTCATAAAGGGGATCCCTGTATAGACACACTCATAAAGGGGATCCCTGTGTAGACACACTCGTAAAGGGGATCCCTGTGTAGATATATCAAAGGGGATCCTTGTGCAGACACACTTGTAAAGGGGATCCCTGTGTAGATACATCAAAGGGGATCCCTGTGTAGACATGCTCATAAAGGGGATCCCTGTGCAGACACACTCGTAAAGGGGATCCCTGTGTGGACACACTTGTAAAGGGGATCCCTGTGTAGACACACTTGTAAAGGGGATTCCTGTGTAGATACATCAAAGGGGATCCCTGTGCAGATAAATCAAAGGGGAACCCTGAGTAGAAATACTCGTAAAGGGGATCCCTGTGCAGACACACTCGTAAAGGGGATCCCTGTACAGACACACTCGTAAAGGGAATCCCTGTGCAGACACACTCATAAAGGGTATCCCTGTGCAGACACACTCATAAAGGGGATTCCTGTGTAGATACATCAAAGGGGATCCTTGTGCAGACACACTTGTAAAGGGGATCCCTGTGTAGATACATCAAAGGGGATCCCTGTGTAGACACGCTCATAAAGGGGATCCCTGTGCAGACACACTCGTAAAGGGGATCCCTGTGTAGACACACTTGTAAAGGGGATCCCTGTGTGGACACACTCGTAAAGGGGATCCCTGTGTAGACACACTCGTAAAGGGGATCCCTGTGTAGACACACTTATGAAGGGGATCCCTGTGTAGACACACTCGTAAAGGGGATCCCTGTGTAGATACATCAAAGGGGATCCTTGTGCAGACACACTTGTAAAGGGGATCCCTGTGTAGATACATCAAAGGGGATCCCTGTGTAGACACGCTCATAAAGGGGATCCCTGTGCAGACACACTCGTAAAGGGGATCCCTGTGTAGACACACTTGTAAAGGGGATCCCTGTGTGGACACACTCGTAAAGGGGATCCCTGTGTAGACACACTCGTAAAGGGGATTCTTGTGTAGATACATCAAAGGGGATCCCTGTGTAGATAAATCAAAGGGGAACCCTGAGTAGAAACACTCATAAAGGGGATCCCTGTGTAGATACATCAAAGGAGATCCCTGTGTAGACACACTCATAAAGGGGATCCCTGTATAGACACACTCATAAAGGGGATCCCTGTGTAGACACACTCGTAAAGGGGATCCCTGTGTAGATATATCAAAGGGGATCCTTGTGCAGACACACTTGTAAAGGGGATCCCTGTGTAGATACATCAAAGGGGATCCCTGTGTAGACATGCTCATAAAGGGGATCCCTGTGCAGACACACTCGTAAAGGGGATCCCTGTGTAGACACACTTGTAAAGGGGATCCCTGTGTGGACACACTCGTAAAGGGGATCCCTGTGTAGACACACTCGTAAAGGGGATTCTTGTGTAGATACATCAAAGGGGATCCCTGTGTAGATAAATCAAAGGGGAACCCTGAGTAGAAACACTCATAAAGGGGATCCCTGTGTAGATACATCAAAGGAGATCCCTGTGTAGACACACTCATAAAGGGGATCCCTGTATAGACACACTCATAAAGGGGATCCCTGTGTAGACACACTCGTAAAGGGGATCCCTGTGTAGATATATCAAAGGGGATCCTTGTGCAGACACACTTGTAAAGGGGATCCCTGTGTAGATACATCAAAGGGGATCCCTGTGTAGACATGCTCATAAAGGGGATCCCTGTGCAGACACACTCGTAAAGGGGATCCCTGTGTGGACACACTTGTAAAGGGGATCCCTGTGTAGACACACTTGTAAAGGGGATTCCTGTGTAGATACATCAAAGGGGATCCCTGTGCAGATAAATCAAAGGGGAACCCTGAGTAGAAATACTCGTAAAGGGGATCCCTGTGCAGACACACTCGTAAAGGGGATCCCTGTACAGACACACTCGTAAAGGGAATCCCTGTGCAGACACACTCATAAAGGGTATCCCTGTGCAGACACACTCATAAAGGGGATTCCTGTGTAGATACATCAAAGGGGATCCCTGTGCAGACACACTCATAAAGGGTATCCCTGTGCAGACACACTCATAAAGGGGATTCCTGTGTAGATACATCAAAGGGGATCCCTGTGCAGACACACTTGTAAAGGGGATCCCTGTGTAGATACATCAAAGGGTATCCCTGTGCAGACACACTCATAAAGGGTATCCCTGTGCAGACACACTCATAAAGGGTATCCCTGTGCAGACACACTCATAAAGGGGATTCTTGTGCAGACACACTCGTAAAGGGGATCCCTGTGCAGACACACTCGTAAAGGGGTCTACTATTGTCTGCAGTTCTTGTCTTGAAAAGAGCCTTCTCCTTAACAAACAACATCAATGAGCTTCTGTCTAGCCCATCCCAATAGAGCTAATGCTCTAAATCTAATTTAGACCCTACCCATTAGAATCTGAACCAAGGCTAGATGATACAAAACTTAAAGGGATGGGCAAAAATTCAATAACCAAAGTAAATAACATCTTCATGCATCTATGTTTTCTTACAAAAGCTGGTAGCAATCCTCCTGCATCAGCCTCTTGAGTACTGAGATGACAGGCATAAACCACAACACTGTTTACAATTTTTTTTTAAAATCAAGATTAATACAATAAGCATTCATTCCGAATGAATCACTGAGCTTGTTAGAGGGGAACAGCAGATTGGCTTTGTAGCATTGAGAACTGGCCGGTGGGGGGTTGGTCCCTGGCTGGGTAGATACCTTGCCACCACAGCCCTGCCCCAGGATGCTCAGAGCAGTCAAATGTAAAATGTTCTAAATCAGTGGTTCTCAACCTCCCTAATGCTGCAACCCTTTAACACAGCTCCTCATGTCCTGGTGACCCCCTCAACCATAAAATTATTTTCCTTGCTACTTCATAACTGCAGTTTTGCTACTACTATGAATCATAATGTAAACATCTGTTTTCTGATGGCCTTAGGCGGACCCCAGTGAAAGGGTCGGTAGACTTGCATCTAAAGGGGTCGCAACCCACAGGTTGGGAACCCCCACAACCCTTACTTAGCACCTCAGCTTTCTCTTTGTTATCCTTTTCCTTTCAGGGTTTTATGGCTGAGCGAAACAAGCCTGGCTGCACTGTCCCTGATCGGCAGCTCTAATGATCTGTCATTCCTAAGTCTCGTGAGGTCAAGATTTTCTTCACTCGTCACTCACCCAGATTGTCAGAGCTTCAGCCATCTAATTTTCCTAGTGTCCTATGGGCCGGGATTTGGGCTCCCCTGAAACGGCAGCTTCTGTATTTCTGCCTCAATTGTGTAAACTCTAAACTGAGGTCTACCTCAAATCTAAAAGTACGACTCAGGGAAGGAGATGAGGGTCCACTGCTGCTGGGGACATTTCTAGACAGACCCTCACACCTCCTAGCTGTGCTCCTTGAAGTTCCAGGATGCATCGCGCTGGCCCACAACTGCAGTCTCCTTTGGTAGGAATGTTCTCAGAAGAGGTCGGTAGAAGTATGCTCCGTGTTTGAGGGTAAAGTTGGGGGGAATGACAGTTCTTATTTGGCTCTTGCTTTTTGCCTTGCCTGGAAGGGCGGTGGCAATGTACGCCTTTAATACCAGTGCTCAGGAGGCAGAGGCAGGCAGATTTCTAAATTCAAGGCCAGCCTGGTCTACAGAGTTAGAGTTCCAGGACAGCCAGGGCTACACAGAGAAACCACGTCTTAGAAAACAACCAAGCAAACAAACAAAAAGACTAGACAAGAGGCATTTACTCTTGTTTTTTCGTTGTTGTTTTGGTTTGGTTTGGTTTGGTTTGGTTTGGTTTTTTGTTTTTTCCAGACAGGGTTTCTCTGTGTAGTTTTGGTGTCTGTTTTGGATCTCTGTAGACCAGGCTGGCCTTGAACTCACAGAGATCCACCTGGCTCTGCCTCCTGAGTGCTGAGGATTAAAGGTGTGCACCACCACCACCACCACCACCACCACCCAGCTACTCTGCAGGCTTTCTGTATAAATCTCTGTTCACTTCATTAGCAAATAAATCAACCCTGTAAGATAATAGGTAGAAATGTGCGGCTTTTCACATTAGAGGAGGGGGCAGGTTTCTGCACTTAGTGACATGAAATCCCCTTCTAAATTTGGCCCTTTCAGGAGACTCAGAGCTGAGGTGTAGAGCAAATAAAACGTTTAAAAGGCATCAATATGAACAACTGCTACGATGTCATATATCTGATACAGGAAACAGGTAGAGATGAGCTGAGAGGGTGCCCCTCCCATGCCCAAGACATGCTTCTGTCACTGAACTGTCTAATGCCGCTCAAAGTTTCAAAAGTCAATAAAACAAGCTCTGGGTGAAGGCAGTAGACTTGCAAACACTGTCTCTGGTCTGAGGTTGAAACACATTGCAACCTAGGTGGGTCTACATATGCATAGCCTGAGCTGAGGCTACAAGAATAAGTAACGCACTCAAGAGCTGGAAATCTGTATGAATTCCATAATTAAAAATTAATTCATGGCTCAGGCAGTGGTGGTGCACGCCTTTAATCCCAGCACTCAGGAGGCAGAGGCAGGCGGATCTCTGAGTTCAAAGCCAGCCTGGTCTACAGAGCCAGATCCAGGACAGCCAGGACTACACAGAGAAAACCTGTCTTGAAAAAAAAATAATAATTTATGGAAGCTGTCATGTAGATACCAATCAAAAAATGCGAGAAGGATTCCCTATCCAATTACTTTCCTTTTATTAATCAACTTACTGAGCTGTTCATCCTAGCTGTTGCTATAATGTTTGACCCTATGTTTACTGTTTTAAAAGAATACTTGAAATCTCAGGCAGGGGCTGGAGAGGTGACTCAGTGGCTAAAAGCACTGACGGTGCTTGTAGAGGACCCAGATTCAGTACTTAGCTCCCACATGGAGGCATGCAACTGACTGCAACTCCAGTTCCAGGGGATCCTACCCCCTCTTTTGGTCTCTATAGGTACTGCACACATGTGGTGCAGACATACATGTCAGGCACTCACATGTACATGTAAAATAAAAATTAATCAATCTCTAACAAAAAGGTTTTTGGCTTTGTTTTGTTTTGTCTTGGGCATTAATATAGATGGCATAAGGGTGTTGTGAGTCTCACATGACACTGATGGGACTCACAGGACTGTACTTCACCCTGAGCTCCTCTAAAAAGCCTTCCCAAGATGTCCTTGTCATGTTTCTACAAAAATCAGTGATGCTATAGATAATCCCACCAGTTATAGGCCTCTCTCACACATCTGAGGACTAGAGTTTGGATCTCTGGAACCCACATAAAAATCTGGGCATGTAATTTCAGTAATGGCAAGATGAAAGACAGAAACAGGTAGATCCCTGGAGTTGCCTGGCCAACCAGCCTGGCCTAACCAAGTCCCAGGTCATTCTTTTAGGATAAGAGTTCCATAACCACATCACACATTTTGGCCAGAGACAAATAATTTGGGGGAATGTGTTGATTTTTTTCTAAGTCATGCCTTGATTGTCTCTTGACTAACAAGGACTCAGGATGAAACTTGTTCTCTGTTAACATGAACTTTGCCATTTCAGACACTCTATTTTTCCACGTAGCAAGTGATCCAATACTCAAATACATAACTGAGTTGCCAACTGTCAGAGGACCCGTGGCCCATCAGCAGGCTCTTGAAGCCCTACTTTGCTCTCCTAGAAACCAAGTTTCCTTTAAATTTAACTAAGCCCTGTCGCTACAAATCAAATGTAATATGTGGAAAGTTGCATTTCTACTGGCAAGATGTTCCTTTCACAAACAGGAATTCAATGTAAGTCAGGGAGCCATTTTGTTGTCTCTTGGAAATAAGAAAATGAGTTTCCTTGAAAATTAATGATTCCCAAGCAAGACTTTGGCCACTAATAAATGACATATTTTTGTCCTATAGAGTTGAACAATGGGCTTTGAGATAACCATATTTTAGAAGAACATTATGATCTTTACCTTTTCCAAGCAAATTCAGGCATTGTTGGTCAGTATTCCGGCACTGACCCTGGTAACAGAAGGCTTCACCCGAGTTACAAAACTCTCCATTACGTACGAATGTGTCGGGTACACAAGAGGCATGGGTCCCATTACAGTACTCTGCAAAGTCACACTCACCACGCTTTTTTCTACAAAGTGAGTTCAGTGCTTTTATCTAGAAGAGAACAGAAGGGATTACTTCTAAGGATGCTTCTTCTCATCCCTCCCTCCCTCTCCCTCTCCCCCCCCCCCTCTCTCAAATTTCAGTTTCCATTCTTTTTTTAAGTTGCCAAGATCAAGAAGAAAAAAATCTCTGGATGCTTATAAGAGAAACTTATGTTCAAATCCCATCACCTAAGGCCTCACATAAGACAATGTAGCAGAGGACACAGGAAAACCTGAAGGTTGTCTATCAAAAAATGTTTCCATAGCTGGAGTCAGGGGGGATGTGAATCATACCCATTATCCAAGGCTCAAGAAGATTTGTTCCTACACCTCTGACTATATGTGCACATGGCTGGTGCAATCAAAAGTTCCCTTCAGATCTAATCATGACAAGTAATTTGGCTATCTTTAATACTTGCCCTAGGTAGGATGGAGTCAGTGGACCAAAGTTAACTTGATATTAATAACTAAATCAATGCTGTGCCCATTTTTTAAAGGATTTATTTTACTATTTTGTGTATGTGAGTATGTTGCCTGTATGTACATATGTGCACCATATGCATGTCTGGTGCCTTCAGAGGGTAGAAGAGGCATCAGGTTCCCTGGTACTGGAGTTACTCATAGTTGTGGGCCAACATGTGGGTGCTGGGAATCAAACTTGAGCCTTCCACGTGATAGCCAATGCTCTTAACCACAGAGACATCTTTCCAATCCTATGAGGTGATTTCTAATGAAGGGAGACTTCTCAATATGTACACAACAATACAGAAATTTTTACAAAGTTGATGTTCTAGACTGTATTTCATCACATCTTTTTTTTTTTTTAAGGTCTAAAGGAAAATAGTAAAGTGAGTTAGAATCTGAGAGGAACAACAGAGACCTATGATAAACTTTTAAAAATTAAATTTAAAAAATTCTAGAATTTAAACTTTTCAAACTTCTTGGGTGAAAAGTACACTGGGTAAAAGGACCAGTGAAGCTGAAGGCGTGGCGGTGGAAGCCATGACAAGTGAAACAGGAAGTCAGTTTTCAACAGCCAGCAGGGATGAGATGCTTTCATGAGCCCAGTATATGCGACATTCTCAAAGGAGAGCACAAAGCGGTAAAGACTGAAACAGATGCTGGAAAACCCAATGGTTTCATTTTCTCCAGATTTAAGAAAAACTCTAAGTTCAATGAATCTCAAGCAGAAGACGCATATAGAAAAACATACACTGTCACCACATTTCTCAAAATCAGTGACAAAGAAACCTTGAGGCAGAAAGTAGAAGACATTGTATGCAGAATAACAAAAATAAGTATAGTCACAGATTTGTCGTTAGAGACAGTCCAAGCAAGAAAATAGAATAGCAATAATTTTAATGCACAGCAAATAAAAATGCTTTATTTCAATATAGCAAAAGAACTATTTTTTCAAAAGAACAAAGATCAAGGGGGGTGAGAAGTAGCTCAGTAGGCCAAGGACTTGTCAAGCAAGCTTGCCAACCTGAGTTTCAGTCCCAGCACCCACATAATCTGGAATCAGCAGCCTGTATTTGTAACCCCAGCTCTGGGGAAGTAGAGACCTGTGGAGCTTATCGACCTGCCTTACCAGCTCACTGAGCTATGGGTTAAAAAATAAGACAGAGACCAAGGAAGACACTACCAGCCTCGGTCGATACCCACATACCTGTGTCACACAGACGCAGTCCCCAAGAAAAAGCGAAAGCAAAATAAAGCCTGTTTTAGATCTTCAAAATCTGAAACCCTTTAAGATCTGAAAGCCTAAACAACACACACATACACATACATTATAATATGTACCACACACAATTGCATACACATGCATGTACACTGTGGGAGCCTGTTTTCGGGTTCCTCGTGGCTTTACCCAGCAGGTCCACATAGAGGATGACTGGACCACGGGCCTGAGTGCAGGTGTCTGAGATGGTCTGCACTTGGCTGTGCTGGAGGAGGAGGTCTTTTTCTCTACCCCTTGGCATCTCTATAAATACCCTGGGGCAGAGACAGTCAGGGCCCATTGGAAAAGGTTCCAGGTCCCCTCGAGGCTATCCTGTATTTTCTATCTGTTTATCTCCGCACTATAAATCCTTCTATCTAATATTTCCTGCTGCTCTCACTCAAGAAAACTCTCGGGAGCTGTGGGGTTGGTGGGTAAACGCCCCACAGTACACACATACTCAAAGTTGGAAGCAAGAAATAAAACCAAATGTTATATTTGAATCAAATTATTCATCTAAACACAGTCATATAAAAAGCAGCCAGGCTGCATAAAAAGGAAGATCCTACTGAATGCTACTTAAAAGGAACCATTTGTATAAAGATAGTTTGAAATAAAATACTATGAAAGTAAAATAAAATGTCCAATGTACCATGCTAATACATCATGCTAGCATTAATGATAAAAATTGGAAGTGGTGATATCAGAAGAGGCAGATTTCAGAATAAGGGATATTGTTATAGAAGAGAAGCTTATTTTGAAATTATTTAGGGAACTGTTCATCAATACAATGCAATGATAATAACAATACAATATAATAACAACATGAACATTTATGCAGCTGGTAACAGAACTTCAAAACACATGAAATTAATATTGAAAATCTCCAATTAAAAATAGGCAAATCCACAATTGACAGTTATTTCAAGGACTGATGTAGTAAGAATATAATCAATGTACCAGGACTAGTTAGCAAACAATTTTATCAAGACAAAAGACCTGTCCTTTCACAAAATGTCATTTCTTTCTTGCTCCAAATGAGAATGTTCCAGAAGGTATTTGGTAGGTAGCAGAAGGTCAAGGACTGTGCCACTGTGGGTACTGCTGTGGACATACCACAGTTTGCCCTTATATACACAGAACATCCAAGAGCACTTGCTACAGTCTCTCCAGATTCCCAAAGGAGATGCTACTGGTCTCTGTGTGGGTGCAGAACCGACCTCCATGAGTTCCAGCATTGGTTTAACAAGACCCAGACCCCTAACTGGGTGGATTTCACTTCTCCAGTCTTGCAATGGTTTGAGGGGATGAGACCCCAGATAAGAGGCAATCTCTGCCATGGCATTGGGTTGGCAGAGGCTGTTCACCTTAGTATTGTTATCACAGGACTTGATGGGAGGCAGGCTGATTTTCTTGCATGGAAGGATGTTGTAAGTAAACATGTCTTATGCAGCATCTAAGCAATATGGTTTGACTATTTAAGTAGGTTTGTATTTCCCTTCATATCTGTTGACACTGTTTTTGTGTTGGTGCTCTGCCATTAGATGCATATGTACTCACAATTTTATATCCTCTTGATGAATTGTCTCCTTTAGTGTTATATAACTACCTCCTTGTCTTATATGAAAGGTTTGTAGTTCTTTTGTGTGTGTGTGGGGGGGGGGGGGGGTATTTATTTGTTCTACTTAAAGCCACAGTAGTCTGGAACCTGGACCCAGTGGGGTCTTCCACATCAACCACTAATAAAAAAATAAAAAAATTTTAAAAAAGCCCTACAGTCAGATCTTCTGGAGGCATTTTCTCAACTGAGGTTCCCTTGTTTTAGGTAACTCTATCTTGTGTCAAGTTGACATAAAACGAGCCAACAGTGTGTGTGTGTGTGTGTGTGTGTGTGTGTGTGTGTGTGTGTGTGTTCCTCTAGGTAACCATGACTAATACAATTCCACACTCACTGACTTATAAGAGCACCATTTGCCTCAATCTTTGATTTTAGGCGGTTTGCTTTGCTTAGCATTTTTTCCTTAAGATGTAAATATTAATGGACCTCTCTTTGAATAGTTTTAATACTAAGGAATTGGACAACTGCAATATCAGCTGAGTGCAGGCCAGCAAAGGGCTTTCCCAAAAGACAGTAGACTGACTTAGGCAGGTACAAGGGAATCCCTCTAACGTCTTACCCTCGCATAAACTACACACAGCACATATGAATGAGAAGAACTTGGAGAGGGCACATGTTGATCAGACAGACATGTTGGCGGTCATGGAGAAAACTTCAGAAAGCCAAGTTAGGAGAGAAGAAACATAAGAGATGATATATAGGAGAGCCCAGGAAGTGCTAGATTACTGAATGGAGCCAAAGTGTGGTGTGGATACTGCTGCACAAGAGTATCATTGAATTGTCCGCTAGGAGCTGTAAGTGATGTTTTCCATCCCTTTGAACTATGTATTTTATTTCGTGAAAATAACTGCTGGGCTGTTATCAAATGTGGGTTTCATCTTACCTTGCACGTTTTTGTACAGCACCCTCCAGAGCCACATACAGCACCAGGCTTTAATCGGCATATCAGAGGGTCACAGCACGCTGTGTGTGTACAGTTCTGCAGAGAAGAAAATGCAAAGTCTGACTCAGTACTGTATGGCCACACAGCATCAAATGAGGTCGCAGCACATCATCTTGCAAACCTTATAGTTTTTCTTCTGTTTATAGTTTCAGTAACTCCATTCTCCTGGAAATACCACCTCATTCACCAGTTTGTAGAGGCCTATTTCTCTCTACGTGGCACAGTTTAAGAAGGACTGCCATGAAACTACCCAGGGGAACTGTCCCTCTTGTTAGTAGCCACTCTCTTTAAACATTCCTATATTCCGGCGAATATGCCAAGCCTCATCCATTGTACTGTTTACGTGTAAATCCCAACATTGAACAGCCTCAGTGTTGCTCAGGCACAGAGCCCACTGCACGTGGGCTTGTCTTGTCTCCTCTAGTTTGGTTCCCCAGAGAGAATAAAAAACTGGAAAGTCTAGAGCTGCCCCACCAAGAAGATAATCCCTAGCCATGTGGAAAGGCTCAAATTCACTAGAGGCACATGTAGTTAATCATATTGTTGTCCAGTTCTGTATCTGCATGTGGCCAGTTACACGTGTCATGGGGAAATAGACAGACTTTGCCGTCATCACAGAAGCATCTATTGACCTGGAAGACTCATATCATAAATAGATGCTTTATTTTGTCTAGCATTTTTAAGTTATGATGTGGTTGTATACTCTATTATTTCTTTTACTGTAATGAATAAGACCAGTTATTAAATATTAAATGGTTACATCCCTGAAATAAAGCCAGACTTACCATACTAATATTTACTCATGTTCCCGTTATAATCTGCTTCTCAAAGACACTGGGTTTGATATTGTCTTACTTTGAACTACGCCCTTCAAGTTCTTGATGTCTACTATAAACTCTTAGGGGGAAACACTGTCATATGCTCTACCCAGTCATAACTGTATTCAATTATGTCCCATTTGTCACCCAACATTGGTCACCCCAGGCTATTTACAGGAAGCTGTTCAGCAATGTGCAACAGATGAAGGTCTATTTATGGCTTTGTTAATTGTCTTAAGGAGAATATTGAAGAGGATTAGCTTTAATGAATACAAGCCAACAGCTGCTAATATTCCAAAGGGGAAAATAAATGTTTAGCGTGGAAAAGGTTAGCAAATCACAGCTGAGTCACAAAACTGCATGGTATCTAATGACAGATACAAACCTGTATGTAAAGGGCAACGGTTGCTTGCTGGGAGGGAAAACTGGTCCTGTGGATGTTCAGTGGAGCATGTTGTATACCCCAATTTCAACATTCACAATTTGTGTCACCTAGCCTCAGCAATTCCAGTTGGGGGCTGACAGCCTGGAGGGCTCTGGGAGAGCCACTGGTCTTCAGTCCATGTTGGAGCTGGGTTCTGATGCAGCAGCCGTGCTGGCAGCAGCGTGGATGCACTCGCAAGCAAAGGATGAAAGCAGGCAGGCAAAAGCAGCACCCATTTTTTTTCTCCTCCTTAATGTAGGCATTGCTTGCCATAAAGCCCCCTCTCAAACTGCTTTTGCTGCAGCTTAGAGGTTCTGAGAAGTATCCTTTTCTGCTCTCATTCTTTTGTGTGTCCATTGACCCACTAGTCACTCTGGGGCATCTGCTAACTTTTCATATGTCTGTGACTGTTCCAGTATTTACATTGGAACATTATTGTTATAGTTTAAGAATGTATAGTCTGCTGCTACTAGATAGGAAGGGGTGTGTGTGTGTGTGTGTGTGTGTGTGTATGTGTGTGTGTGTGTTGTACTTGGTCTAAAGTGAAGTTTGAACTACTTCATCACTTACTCTCTTAATAGTTTTCTGACCATCGAAAGTAGAAAACTGGAGTCTACTACTACATAATTATATATTTCTACCTTCATATCTATGTGTTCTGTGTATGTGGTTGCTCCAATGTTAAATAAATCCATGCTTACAACCATTAAATGCTCTCAGTGATCTGATACTTGAGTTTCTCATGACAAAGCTTTGGACTTGGTCTTCTCTGAGAGGTATGGGCCATTACCACTCTTGTTGCGTGTTTGTATGGAGTACCCTTTGGTCCATTCCCTTGAAGTGTGTATGTGTTCTTAACTCTAATGTGAATATCCTGTTAGCAAAATATGGCTGGTTATTATTTATGGCTGAAAAATTCTACCAAGATTTTCTTAGAAGCATTACAGGGGTGAACTTCCTCAGCTTCTACTTGTCTTGGAGTTTGTTGCCTTATTTCTGAAAGATAGACTTCCTGAACTCAAGCATCTTCTTCCTGATCACTCTCAGTGCATTGGACAGACAACTCGGCTCTCTCTTGTTCTGAAAGTTTACTTAAAAAATTCACTCAAAGCCTCATAATTATCCCTTTGTATGCCATTTGCTTTAAAATTACTTTCCACTTTTGACAGTTTTGGTGGAGACCTCATTAAGTTAAAACCATCTGATGGCCACTGGTTAGGGGTTCTCAACATGTGGGTCAGATTTTACATTATTTTTTTTTAACATTACAAGTACAACAGTAGCAAAATTACAGTTATGAAGTAGCAACAAAAATAACTTTATGATTGGAGTCATCACAGCATGAGGAACTGTATTAAAGGTTAACAGAATTAGGAAGGCCCAAACTATTTGAGAAAGTGTAAGAGTTCATGAATCTTCCCTCCAAATTTTGGAAGTTTTAGGTAATTTTTTTTTTTTTTTTTTTTTTTTTTTTTTTTTTTTTTTTTTTTGGTTTTTCAAGACAGGATTTCTCTGTGTAGCTTTGTGCCTTTCCTGGAACTCGCTTTGTAGACCAGGTTGGCCTCAAACTCACAGACATCCTCCTGCCTCTGCCTCCCGAGTGCTGGGATTAAAGTCGTGCGCCACCACCGCACGTGATTGTTTTTTTAATATGTTTTTATAAGGTTTTTTTTTCCCCTCTTTTGGAAAGTTCCATAATAGGAATTTCAGTTCCATAATAGGAATTTCTGCATTTAAGAGGGGGGGAAAAAGCTTTATAAAAACATATTTAAAAAAACTCTGTGAGTTCGAGGCCAGCCTGGTCTACCAAGCGAGTTCCAGAAAAGGCACAAAGCTACACAGAGAAACCCTGTCTCGAAAAACCAAACCAAACAAAACAAAACAAAGTGCCACACAAGCCCTGTAGTCTTTTTTTATTCTTTTTCATGTTTTCTTTTCCTTCCCTGTACCATCTGGCTGAATTATTTCAAAAGAACTGCCCTCAAGTTCAAAGTTTCTTTTTTCGCTTTGATCCAATCTGTGGTTGAAGCAGTCAGCTAGACTTGTCCGTGAAGCATAGGCGATACAGGCCTCCCACCTTTCCTAAAACTGTAACTAAACTCCAAAACTCCCTTTGGTCTCTCTGGCACTGAGGGCAGGAACATTCTGGCCATGCTGATTCTTGCGGAAGGGGGCAGACATTTCAGACACATAGGCCCCAGGAAGAAGAGCACGGGCATAATCCAGCACTATGTAGTAATAGACCTTGACGTGCTGGCAAACAGCAGGGGCTGGGCTCCACAGAACCACCAAATGGTGCAGAAGCACTCAGGAGTGATAAAGTGAAGCTACAGACTGCACTGTGGGAGAGTCGGGGACTCTGCTTGCCAGGGAAGTGAGGCATTTCAGTGGGTCAGACTTTGGAACACTAGTACGCATACAGGAAGGCTGTACACAGTGGCTGCTCACCCCATAATTGCAAGGAGACTTACTCAAAGCAAAGTCTTTATTTGCTATCCTCGTAGAAAGGATATCACATCAGTTCAGGTACTAGAGGTCACAGCTACTTCTCTGCTGTCTAGGTTCTGAGGAGCCAGTGACAAGGCAAAGCAGAGTACTTCCTAGATAGCCCAAAAGCAAGAAGCCATAAAGCTTGGTGGGTAAATGTTGGACACCCTTGAATGTAGCTCAGTGATGGTAGGGTCTCAGGGATGAAGCTGATTGGAAGACAGCACAGTGTGGCAGCAGCTTGGATAATAGTGAACAGAACACAGTTTGAATCCGCAGACTGTGAGGTACAGGGTTATTTGTTGACCAAGATGGCAGGTATCTTCAGCAGTGATGGGAGCCACTGAGAGACCCCTGCTCACCTTGTAGGTGGCATTATGGATAAGCAGTTCCTTATGATGCCCTGTAATCGGATTGAGTATCTGGGCTCTCCAGAATTTCTGCTGCTGCTCTGTGGTCTCTGGTTGTCTTGGCTGAGAAGGTATTCATATGATTGTGTGTGTGTGTGTGTGTGTGTGTGTGTGTGTGTGTGTGTGTGTTGGTATGTATATGTGTGTGTTTAATTGGGGGGGGCACTATTTTCTACATGAGTTCTGTATTTACACCATTTCCACTCCCCTCTTTCTCCTTAACTCCTCTTGTGTCCTTTCCAACTGGCTCCCAAGTTCTTGACTTCTATAATTATTATCACAACTATATGTATATACAATCCATTTTGAGTCGATTTTATGTTGCTCATGTGTAATGCATTTAGGGCCAGCCACCGTGGACTGGATAACTTATGAGGGAATAGACAGACTCTTACAGGCAACTGGTCCAAAACAGAAAGAATGAGTGAATGTGGGGTGCCCCACCCTGGTTTGCATGTCTGCAGAGTAACTCCTGTACCTGGGGCTCAGGGAGCATTGCGAAAGAAGTGGCTGAAAGTTTGTAAGAACAAGAGGACCAGGGTGCTGTTAGTGTCTTCTGGACTGACAGAGATACTATCCCATGATACCTTTCCTAGTCAACCTTTTCTCTAACAGATGACAAGCCTGCTGAGGTCCCCGCTATTATTTTTCATCTGTGGCTTATTTGGATCTCATCCTCAGACTTTGTGTCTTCTATAAGTGATAGGTAGGTTTTATTTTGGAATATCTGAGTTAAGAACAATTTTCTCAGTGTATTAGGCAGGAACACATCCTACCACCTTATCTTAGTCTACATCTTGCCCATTAGTGTCTTGGTAGCGTTTGTTGCAAAGAGCAGATTATGTTGCCAGATGAAGACAGGTTGGTGATCAGTCTTCAGCTGGCACAGGCAACAGATAGTGTCAGGAGGCACTAGTTATAGGCAGATATCATCCAAAGAACCCATATGCTAACTCCCAAAAGGGAAATTGGGAAACTGAAGATTTTAGCTTCACAAAGGGGAAAAAGTCTACTTCAGATCGATTTGACGAAAAGATAAAGCCGTCTCCGCTTTTCTGACTACGAAACTGAGAAGAGGAGGAGATCGAAAGGGATCACCCACCTGCGTCGTACCACAGTCACATTGCTCGTTGCCTTCTATGACCCCGTTGCCGCATATCCGTCTCGGCTTGCGCCGCGCTCTTCTCTCCACAGGCCATTCCCGGAGACATCCAAGATTTTTGCTCACTAACAAAGACTTAAATTCATCCAAGCTACAAGTACTGAAATCCTTCATACCACTCAAGTATCTAGAACATAACAATGTGCACATGGTCAACATCGCTGCTACTTGTTCCAGTTGCCGTCACGTGGTGTTTTGACAAAGATTTCAGGAGCGCCGTCCTTCACAGAAAATGTTAAGCACGCTTCGAAACGCAGAGATTGGATTTGCTAAGATGTTTTCTCAGACTTTTTTATTTCTACCAAGAAAAGTAAAAACTAATGACACAATTTTAAAAAAAATTTTTTCTTGTCACATACTGTGTTTATGGAGAATCTGCAGCACCTCAGTACATGCTGATCCAGGGTTCCTGACTTCTCTCTCTCTCTCTCTCTCTCTCTCTCTCTCTCTCTCTCTCTCTCTCTCTCTCTCTCTCCAGTTTGTGCATTAGCACATGTGTTCCCTTATAAGTTTGGAACCTTTAAGCACAGGAACTGCTATTCATAATTCTCTCCCTAGTGCCAAATAATTTGAACTTCAAAATTTCAGTCTTAATCTTCAGTTTATTTAAAGTTATTTAATTCTTTCCTATACTCTTTCAATAAACATCAGAATAAGCATATTACCTTGAACATTAACTTGAACAATTAAACATTTTCAAATAGAAATCAGTCATACATAGCTTATCAAGACAATATGGCGTACATTTATCATCCCTGCTTCTCCTCATCAAGTAAAAGTTAAAAATCATAAAATAAAGTGAGAAGAAGTCTGCAAAGCTGAGATATGAATTAACAAAAACCAACTCCCAGGACCAAAAGGGCCACATAGGGACTGGACATTTTCTCTCTCCTTGCCCTCAAAAACAGTGACTTGGGAATCATGACTTTAGAACTACGGACATTAGTGGAAAAAGATAGCTCGGGTAGGCTCCCTCCTCCCCATGATCAAATGGGAAACAGGAAAGTGGATACCACCAGCCAGAGAAAGCAATTAAAATGCTGCGTCTATACTGTGACAGAAATAGAGATTAATGTAGTTATTGTGTGTAACGGCACAACACTGTCTCAAGAGTTGGAGGGGGGACTACAGAGAGATCCAGAAAGCCTGCTGTGTATATAAACAAAGGAGATGGATCATATGTCAAAGAGACACTCAGGTTCTCATGGTTACTGCAGCGCTCTTCACAAATACCGTGATATGGGATCAACTCAAATGTTCATCACAAAATGAGGAGATAAAGAAAATGCAACTATTCAGCCACAGAAAGTATATAACCCTCTCATTTGCAATAATATGAGTGGACTTAGAGGACATTCAGCTAAGTGAAAGAACTCAGGGACAGGAAGAAAAATGGCACATCATCTGACTCCAAAGTAGGATTTAAAATCCTGAGCCCATGTAAGTTGGCAGTGGAATTGGGGCTCCCAGATGCCAGGGTTAGCAGGGGGAAGAAAATAGGAAGAGAAGTCAGCCATGATGGAAGAAAAAAGTTCTGCCTTCCAGGTACAACAAGATGAGAGTTAGCATTAATATATTACATATCTCAAAACAATTAGGGCAGTTTTTAACATCATCCCAGTAAAAAAAAAACAAAACAAAACAAAAGTAAAATTATGGATATGCTCATTATTCAGAGTTAATCAATGTATGATATACTCATGAATCAAAGTTTCATAATGAATGTCACAATGATATGCCAGCACTATATACCAAAAACAGTAAAGTAAACACCGAGAGAAAAGACAGAAGGTAAGTGCAGGGGGGCTGTTAAGACACACGCACAGTGAACAGGGTGTAAAATCCACCAGGGAAAACAGCATAGAGGCTCTCGAATTCAGTTAACAGAATCAGAAAGCCAGAGGGAATGTGTGTGTCTGATAAAGAAGGTGGTCTTACACTGCTTTGGGCGTCATTAGGCAAGCATCTCCCATACAGTGGCAGGTGTCTGTGTTGTCGTAAGTTAAGCCCAAACCAAGGCTCAGCAGCTGTGTGACAATGACACTGTATGACTCCAGCGGCAAACCTTTTGGATACTAAACAGGAACAAAAGGGAAAGGAGTTAGCAAAGCATCACTGGCTGCATTGAAAATTAGTCATTGACACATTCGAGACACCTCTGTGGACGCAACTGCAGTAGTTACATAAACATTTCGATGAAAACTGTATTTATTAACTCATTCGGGACACCTCCATGGATGCAACTGTAGTGGTTACACAAACATCTTGATAATGGACTCATTAAACATGGATGGATCAACAAAGTGTTACTTCCAAATATTATTATTAAACAACAGCAACACAAGGTACCTTAGAAAAGTTGACACATGAAAACCATCTCCTTTTTAAGGCTTCTTTGCTTTACTTTTAACACAATGCCTTTAATCTATTTATTAATCAAATCTGCATTCCTCGATGGGTCCCAGTAACTGAGATTTCCTAGTCTGAATGCCCTCTAAGCTGACATTCTGTTGTTGACCTCCTACAGGGAATCGTTTATGAATAGCTGTGCCAAGACTGCCTTCTTGCTGTCTGTCATGACCATTTTAAGGAAACAGTCGCTATGTGGGGAGAGAGGGAGACCTTTGGAGAGGCCTCTGTGCATGAGGCTGGAAACATGTTTCCTGCACTGGGACAGCTGCCAGGTTCCTGAGCTGGGATTTTGAAAGCAACAACAGCTTTACAGGGTGTTTCTTGCCCACAAGCTAATTTAAAAACATTAGCTGGACCAGTCTCATATGCATTTAGAGTGAGCGTTAGGACATTGTTTAAGATATCACATTTGTTTAAATGTTTTAAATTCAATCATAAATTCTAATGAATCTGCTAGCTGTGGTATCCTGCTTGTATCTGTGAGGACAGAACACAGGGTGGGCGAGCTGAATGCCACTCAACAAAAATGTCCATTTATGCTGTTAACGTCGTAAACAGAGCTTGCCCTCTAGGACTGGGAACAAGGAAGGGGTTTCTTCCCTCACCACTTCCTTCAGTGTCCAGCACTGAAAATCTAGCAAGAGCCGTCAGTCAAGACAGGGAAAGAGCAGCCACACAGGAAGAAAGGAAGAGGAAGTCGCTGTATCTGCAAAAGGCATTCTCTCATGCTCAGGAAGCCCACAGAGTCTGCTGAAAGGATGTTAGGATACACCAACACAGTGAGCTTGAAGCAGCCAAAACTAACATGATTTAGTAGCATTTACAATAATAAGACAGCAGATAAAACAGGAAAATAATGCTACTCATGACACTCAACCAACCCAGACTGCTTAGACGGGGGGGGGGGGGGGGGGGGGGGGGGCTCACTACACCCCAAGATACAAACTAAAGAAATTAAAAGTGACACAAATAATCTGAAAGCTAATCCCAATCTCAGCTGTTAGAAGAGCAAAAATGGTTAAAATACCCACTTCATCTAAAACTATATGCAGTTTTTTTTAATCCCAATTAAATTCTTCACATAACTAAAAGACAATTCTAAAATCTGTGCACTGTTCCAAGACCACAGGCCACATCCATCTAAAGCATGAAGATCAAGACTGCTATCATTTCTTCATTTAATTATAATTCAGAGTTAAGTCAAACAAAACAAATGGTACTTAAACAAAACCAAATAGATGGACAAACAAAACTCAGCAGAGGGCCCTCACATGAAACCATGCATATTAAGTTGCTGACTTCTTTTTTTTTCCAATAATGGCAAGATATCACAGTGAGAAAAGAGCAGAGTCCTCGTTGAAGGGTGTTGTGGATACTGGAGATATTCATCATTCACAAAAGCCGACTGAGAATGGATTACAGACCTAATATTAGCACCTGGGAGTCAGCAGTGTTTCGGGACCTTGGCGTTTCCAGGTTTTTCTTGGCTAAGATGCCAAAGGCCTAGGTACCTGAGTGAAAAACAAACATCAAACTAAAGCCCTTAAACAAGAGGGCTTTATATATATATATATATATATATATATATATATATATAAAATTTTTTTTTTTACAGCAAATGAATCAAGCAACAAATCAAAAGGCAGCCTGTGGAAAGGAAGAAAGTTTAGAAAATATGTGTTGTTAATCTCCAAACATGCAAGGAACTCTCATAAGAAGACTCTAGAGAACAAGTCCTTGTGTTGAATCCAGAATGTTCCAGAAAGGGAGCTGCCAATCAAGAGCCAGGGTGTAAGTATGCTCAGACCAACAGGGATTGTTCATATAAGATGGAAGCTGTTTCAGGAAAATTGGAAAATACTGTGAAGCATCACAGTATTATTATGAAGCATCACAACATCTAAGATATATCTAAGTTGACATAAAATGTTCATAGCTTTAAATGCCTTCAGACAAATCCACCATCAAGGTTTAGAGACTAGGCATGGGAAACATAAAATTAGAGCAAAGTGATAAAAAAAAGTCCCAATAAAATCAAACATTATTGAAACAAGTCAATCATATCTTAGTTACTTTAAAAAGGAAAAGAGCTAATAAACCCTCAGGAAACAACCCCAAAGTAAGGCCAAGGTGGAGGAAGCAAGGGAAAACAATATTATAGGCAATTTGATTGTGCATATGAAATTAACACATCCTTTGAAAAACAATGTACCATTGCCCACACAACATGAGGCATCAAATCATCAATAACAGTAAATTGGATTGATTTCTTTAAAACTTCCCAACAAGTAAACTTTAAATTGCTTCACTGATGTTTTTAAAAGAACATTTAGTGAAAAACAGTAACTATGTCAAAAATAAAAGAGGAGATGGAGTACTTTCTACTTCTATGATGGGTCTATAATTTGAATAAAAAAATAAATCTAGCCAAGAATTGTAAGACAAACAAATATGGCCAATAAGCACTTAAAATTAACAAATTGAATTCACAAAGACAAACAGCAGTGCGCTTTTAAAGCAGTGGTACACAGTTCAGGTTGTTGCAGTGAACGGTGACATTAGAGAGAGCCCAGGTTGGAGGTCTCCACCCAGTCCCTCCCCTCAGAGCTGGGGCAACACTGAAGAAGAGGGTGAGGAGGGATTGTGGGAGCCAGAGAGGTGGAAGATACCGGGAGAGCACCACCACAGAATCTACTAAGCAGGGCTCTTGGGGGCTCCCAGAGAATGAAGCGGTGGCAATCACGGAGCCTGCGTGGGTCTGTGTTTGTTAGGTCCTTTGCATATATGTCATGGTTATTGGCTTGGTGTTTTGGGGGGGGACTCCTAACAGTGGGAGTCAGGGTATCTTTGACTCTTTTGCCTGCTCTTGGGACCCCTTTTCTCCTACTGAGTTCTCCCACCTAGCCTTAATGTGAGGGTTTGTGCTTAGTCTTACTCTAACGTATTAGAAAGTGTTGGGTGGATGTCCCTGGGAAGCCTGCTCTTTTCTGGAGGGAAACAAGGTTGGGGGGTGTGATGGGGGAGGTGGATCTGGGGCAGATGGGAGGGGGAGTGGAGTGGAGGGAGGGGAAGAAGCTACAGTCGGGATGTAGTATATGAGAGAAAAACAAACAAACAAACAAACAAACAAATACAAGATTTTCTCCTCTGATAAAATATCTAGGAATTTTTGAAACATGGAAAAGAAAAAAAAGAGTAGGGGGAGAAAACTGGATAGCAATTGCATACCAGGGCAACAGCAGCATCAAAATCTTCTCTGCACAACTCCTGTGGATAGAGGGCTCCGGTGGAAGCAGGCCGCTCCTCAAAGCTGTGAAAGGCACACGAGTATTGGAAAGCAGTGTTACTAATGTCAGGAGCTTTCATAGGATCAAACATTATCAAACACTTACTGTACCTCTAAGCTCTATGCTGCTCAGGGTTGTACAATTTAAATCTCTTCCCCAGAGCCTCAACACTAAGACTATTTCAATGAGTCAATTGTGAATTTCATAACTATCTAGGAATATATAAGCAGAAGCCCTAACCACCTATTGGGAATGCCACTGCTCTAGGGATGGTAGTTTTTCGTCTGATTCCATATTCGCCGTGTGTGCGCGTAGAAAACTTGGAGTATCTATTTAGCTAGAAATCCCTAAAACTTCAGTGTCGTTCATTTATCATTAACAGTAAAACAGATCTTTATTTAAAAAATAAAAATACTAACTAGGTGATTAATTAATTAGACAAGAAACAGGACTACAGAGATTTAGAACAGACATTTGTAACCCAAAGCTGCTTGATTCATTTTTATACTCTCTAATTTTCCATTATTATTGAGGATTTTGTTCTGTTATGATAGGAAAATGGAGCTTCTATGCCCAGAACAGCAGCTGCAGCTACCAGTACCCTATTATACTTCACATCTTTGGTACTTCTGTGTTGTTTAATAAAAACTGGCCGGGCAGTGGTGGCGCATGCCTTTAATCCCAGCACTCGGGAGGCAGAACCAGGCAGATCTCTGTGAGTTCGAGGCCAGCCTGGTCTACAGAGCGAGATCCAGGACAGGCTCCAAAGCTACACAGAGAAACCCTGTCTCAAAAAACCAAAAGAAGGGGCTGGAGAGATGGCTCAGAGGTTAAAAGCACTGACTGGTCTTCTAGAGGTCCTGTGTTCAATTCCCAGCACCCACATGGTGGTTTATAACCATCTGTAATGAGATCTGGCAACCTCTTCTGTGTATATAATAAATAAATAAATCTTTAAAAAATTATTTTAAAATAAAAATAAAAACTGTACATTTTGCCTCACATTGGTCCTAAAGGAGAAAGACTTTGTAGCTTCCATTTTGTTATAGTCATGCTATCCAAGAAATTAGAAAACAATACATGCAAAACAAATCTGTATTTTTCTTAATTAATATGTCATTTGAGCTATCCCTTCAATGTTAGTAGATACAGAATATACGCTTACCAAAATAAGTATGAAATATGTGATTTATGGTTCCGTTTCCAATTTAAAAATGTAATCAATAAATCCACAGGCTTCTTTGGGAGAGAAATTATGTTTTCCTTTGACCAGATTTCAATGGAATTTATTATAACAGTCAGTTTGAACTTGGAGAACATCTGAAAAGAAAAGATAAAAAGATAAGGAAATTTTGTATGAATTGGAGCGTCCCTTGAAACACTTATTTAACATGGTATTTTGGTTACACAGTGTCTTAAAGAGCTTAGCAAAATTTGACCGGCATTGATTCATATTTGCATTTTTACGGGTTATATAAAAAAGCTTGTTTTTGAAAACTCACAGTGTTAACAAGGCTGATAACCTGGATAACTTTCTGTGTCACAACTTTAGCATCAGAGCCCATGTAATCAAACTGGAAAAAAAAAAAGGCAATTTTGAAAAAAAAATGAATGGATCTAAATACACAAGCACATGTTTTTAAACATACAAATGTGCTATACTCTGAATAAGCAATAAGGCTACATTCTGATTGAAATCCATAAGATTGATAATGGTAAGTAAATAATTATTTTAAAATATCCAGTAACATGAATTTTAGTATCATTTAATACATGGTAGACCAGGAACAAGATGGCGCCACAATGGCTCCAGCCACCCTGTCTCCACGGAGGGACCAGTGTCAACAGATGCACACACCAGCCCACATTCACAGTGGCTGAGGAAGTTAGGCAATGGCTAGTAGCAGTGGAGCCATAAGAAATAAGTGGTAGAGATACTCAGGCTGCTTGGAATGCGTATCTGTAGAAGACTGGAAACAAGAAAAGAGCCATGCATGAGACACCTGCCCAAGAAGCCTAATGGGGAGGGGAAGGGTGACGGTACAACGCACGTGATATGGAAACACAAGGAAGGAATGTAGAGACAGAAAGATTTCCATGGGTAGAGGAAGAATAGAAGAGGGGAGAGAGGCAACCCAAGCCAAGGATGTTTTTTCAAAGCACGCAGAAAGCTACTAGCTTATAAGCTAAACATAATTCCAGAAGACCATAAACAAAGGTAACCTGCTAGCGTGGGTAACACTGCTCCCAGGAGCAATCGATTTTGAAGCAGAAACATTCCAGTGTCAAATACCGATACCTCTGATGCCAGAGGTTCCCAAAACAGTACATATGATTGCCATTTTTCTTGGTTGCCCATAAGAAATAGGTACTAAAACTCTATTGCTGAGAAGACCACATACTTTGGATACAGGACACAGAGAAATCAAGCTGGACCAAAACTGGACGCTAGTCCCCATAGTGTCAGAAGGAACTATGTAGGCTCCTGTGAGAGAGAAGTCTTCAGGGGTCTTACCCAGCTGGGGGACGCTCTAAGTGCTACAATACTGACCTGTCAGGCAAGACACGGCCAGTGGTACATTAAGAAGAAGAGGGGGGTCAACAGAAGTGGGAGGGAGGATGAGACGGGGTGATGGAGGCAGACATGGTCACAACACACTGTAGACATCTAGGAGATTGTCAAAGCGAACAACATATAAGAATAGGACACACCAGCTGCTTATCCACGACAATATCCATCTCAATGTACTGTGGTAATAACTTGGTAAATGCAGTTTTCTGAAAAACACATAACATGAGTCCTGAGAATTGTTTTTAAATGTTGTCTCCTATTAAACTTATATTTATAAATAAGATGAAAGATGCCTGCTTCAAACTATGTAATAAGGCTGTTTTCAAACACAAAATTTCACTGCCGTTCAGAGGACCTCCCAGCACAGAAGTGCTGTGGTTAGCGAGAACTTTCGGCTGGACATCTCAAACTGGAGGAGAGCTGGGGCACCTTCATTTTGTAATATTTGAGATGAAATTCTAGGTTTCTAACAAAAGCCTTGTTTTCCTTGATTCTTATGATAATTTCAAACTATCCATGTAGGAAGATATTTTTGCTAACAAGTGTGAGGAAGCTGATTTAGCTAACCATGTCCTTCAGGAAAATACTACCAAAGTTTGCAGTTGATGGCATTCACTAGAACCAGGCATGCTACCATGCCAGCTTGTGGGTCTTGGCTCATGGAAAGGTCTATTTTACCTTACATAAGCCGCTGAAATTATCTATTTTTGAGCTGTCATAAAAGAGTTAACACTTTCATCATCTAAACCACCTGAATAATTGGAGAAACATTCTGTGCCAATTATCTAAAAACACACCCATTTAAACTGTTCTAACCCCTTTCAGTTCTATGTTCAAATCTCCTTGTTTCTGTGATTCATTACCTAAGTTCTTAGTGAACTTGTGTCTAATTGCAACTGTAACTCCTCTAGCTACTAAAAGATGACATAGGACCTTCATTGGAAAAACAAAACCATGGTAAGATGTATACTTCAAAAGCACTTTTCATTTCATAAAATTATACTAAATGAGTTGAAAGAGTGAGCTTACCTTCACATTGCTTCCAAACTGAAACTCTGAAACTTTATACCAATTGTCGCTCTCATTCTCTTCTGAGACAAGAATCCCCAGGTCTTCACTTGTGATCTCAAAGATCACGTGTACAAACCCTGACATGGATTCCACAGGTTCAATTCCATAGGAGGAATTTTGGAATTGTATTGTTCCCCTGAATGTTAGAACAATCAAAGAAAAGTCTGAAGTGATTCGACCAAATCTATAATATTCTAATGGCAAAGTCTGGCTGGGATTTTCTGAAGTCCAGAGTAATCTTTGTTTGCCTACTGTACCTGTATTTTCTTCAAAGTTACACCAGAACTCTATCACTGTGCTAGGGGATACATATGCCTGCCTATTACAGACATGTAAGAGATCAGGTACAGGCATGGATGTGTACGCTGAAACAATTAATATTCCTCTCTGGTGTGTATGTGTTAGCTCTCTGTACTAGGTTGTAGAAGCTGCAGGCACTCTGTCTCTTAGTCTTGGGTCCTGCTGGTCATTTCTGTTAACTTGATATAAATCTAGACTTAGAGGGGATCCTAACTGAGAAAATGCCTCTATCAGATTGACACGTATGTGGGGTGTTTTCTTGATTGATGACTGATGTGGGAGGGCCCAGCCTATTGCGAGCAGTGCTGTCACTGGGCAGGTGATCCCAGATCATATAAAAAAAGCATATTGAAGCCGGGCGGTGGTGGCACATGCCTTTAATCCCAGCACTCGAGAGGCAGAGGCAGGCGGATCTCTGTGAGTTTGAGGCCAGCTTGGTCTACAGAGCGAGATCCAGGACAGGCTCCAAAGCTACACAGAGAATCCCTGTCTCAAAAAACAAAAACAAGACGGAAAAGGAAGAAGAAGAAGAAGGAGGAGGAGGAGGAGGAGGAGGAGGAGGAGGAGGAGGAGGAGGAGGAGAAGAAGAAGAAGAAGAAGAAGAAGAAGAAGAAGAAGAAGAAGAAGAAGAAGAAGAAGAAGAAGGAAAGAAAGAAAGCATATTTAACTGAGCAAGCCATGAGGAACAATCCTCCAATGTGGTCTCTACATTAGTTAGTGCCTCTGAGTTCCTGTGCTGACTTCCCTGGATGATGGACTTGTAAACTGTAAGATGAAATATTAAACCATTTCCTCCCCAAGTCGCTTTGGTCATGGTGTTATGTCACGGCAATGGAAACCCTGACAAACACAGATCCTGTATCTATGACACACCTGACTCTTCTCAAATACTAAAGGAAATACATGCCTGAAAATGGCCAATAAGCCAAAGTCTCTGTTATCCTCAACTATGCTCATTTATTCTAGGAAATCAAAAAACAACAGCACTGCTGGAAGCTTGGTTGGTACTCCCCACGCTCAAAACAGGCCACAGTCCCAACTGCGAGGGCCCATAAGCATCCACACACAGCCCCTCCCCAGGCACAGGCTCACAGCCCTATTTTCTTAGCAATTTGGGTTTATTTCTCAGAGAATTTAAGAATGAAGGTGGATATAGAATGAGGAATATATGGAGAATTAATTCGTAAGATGGCATGATACAACGCTGGCAAGTTTAGTCTCTGCCCCAGCTGTATCGATGTCAGTGTGCCGGGAACGAGAGTTATCTGGGAAGAGAAACTTCGGCTGAGGAAATGCCGCCATCAGATTGCCGATAGGCAAGTCTGTGGGGTATTTTCTGGATTCATGGGTGATGTGAGGGGCCCAGGCTACAGTGGATGTTGCCACCCCTGGGCAGGTGGTCCTGAGTGGCATGATAAAGCAAACTGATCAAGTCATGGAAAACAAGCCAGTATTCCTCCATGGCCTTTGCTTTGGTTCCTGCCTCCAAGTGCCTGCCCTGACTTTCCTTAGTGATGGACTGTTACCTAGAAGTACAAGATGAAACACACCCTCTCCTCTCCAAGTTGCTTTTTGTCATAGTCTCTCTCACAGCAATAGAAACCTAACTACCATAAGATCTTTAAATAATATACAACCTGAGTCCCGAGCAAATGCTGAGTGTCACAAGAGAATTTGGGAAGCCAGCAATGTATCCACTATAAGTACAACTTTCCTGGAAAAAAAAATTGTACAAACGAAAGCAGACAGTTAACTCATTTTTAAATATGCACCCTTGGACATGTCATTCATATTTATTGTTTGCCTACCTTAATACTTTGGCATGGTAGTCAATTACCCAAGAAATTCGTATCAAGCAGAACATAGTATTAGAGTACATTATACAAGTCCAATGAATGTATAAAATAATACTAAAGTAATTAGAGAGTGTTCATTTTTAAAAAGAAAAACCCAAGCAACAAATCTATATGGAAGAAACCTTAAGGCTTACCAGAAAAGACAAAGGTTGAGTGTGTCGGTCACCATGTTGGTCATAAGTGTAAAGCACCGCAGTTGGAGCTATAACGGATCTATGCAAAAATCCCAAAAACATCTTCCAATGGAACAAATGTAAAAGACATCAGCCTTTATATGCAAATTAACTGAGTAACTGTCAGCTTGCTATGTCCTATTGTCTCAATAGTTTCCTGTCACTGGTAATAGCCTTTTGAGTAGAGCAAACACTAGCATGCAGTTAATGGGCAACTTGAAACAGTAGCTAACTCAAAGAGAAATGATATAGGTTCTGATGTCCAGGGCCTTCGGAATCTTGGTCATTCATTGACATCAGATTTTGTCTTTGAGTCTCTAAATTAGAATGTGGGATTAACACCAATTTTAAACGATTCTCTTGGTCTCACTACAAATTTACGTTCAATAGGCTTGATAAATCCAAGTCCTTGTTGCTACTGCCTTCCTCCCCCTTTCCTGCCCCCTTCTCCTCCTCCCCCTCCTCCTCCTTGCCTGCCCCCTCTATCCTCTTCTTTCCCCCTTCCCCTCATCCTCCTGCTCTTCCTTCTTGATACAACTATGTAGACACAACAACTGAACCCAAATTCATTACAATCCTCCTGCCTCGATCTCCTAAGTGTTTGGTCTACAGTTCTTAATAACAGGGGTCAGAAATTTCTTCCATAATCTCCCACCCCAGTAAATATCAAAGAATTTGATGCCATTTCTACCAGCCATGATACATACCCTCCATGCGGCTCCCACTCACATCTGCTGACCCGCCTTACTCCTTTTCTTCATGTGGGTTACTTCTTTGTTTTAACAAAAGCCCTTACCCCTGTGCCACAGATTCCATCCTGTGCGTGTGCTGAGCTAAGAACATTTCTCTCCTGTGATTTCTCTGTCATGGTTCCATAAGCTTCTTACCCTTGTGCCATTAGAAAAGTTGTTTTCAAGGGACCACCAGCCGGAACAATTCTCACTTGATGTCGTGCTCCAGCACTGCTCTCTCCCATTGTAATTATCAACAGATTATTTTTTTTATCAGAAGTGTCATCTAGACACACATCTTCCCCTTCTAGGTTTTTAACCACCCTTAAGGTTCTGTGGAAAACATCTAAAACTAGTTTTTCAAATCTAAATGGCACACTCCTGACCACCATAACTGTACTGATTACCAGTTACTCTCTGAAACAAGGACCACTCCTTTCAGTATCTACATTTATTATACGTCCTTTTCTGCCTCTTGTCCTCCTCCTCTGCTTCTTCAGCCTCATCTTCCATGTTAGCTACATACTTTCCCACCTCCCCCCAAAGTATTGATCTTTCCCAAGGCTTATAAACACTTTCTGTATATGTATTCATTCACAATAATAATTAACAACACGGCTACTGTTTACTATGAAGCCTATACATCTGTTGAACATCATCAGAGATTTAGTCTTATATATACCTCTCCAGTGGAAAACACCACCTTGGACATAAGTACTCAGTCTTCCTACAACTATCTCCCTGGTTTATAATCATCACTTAAACACACAACAATCTCCCCATTTTCTTGAGCAATAGCTGAATTATCTAGGGTCCCTCCTGTTTCTCAGTGGTTCTACTGATTCTATCTTGAGGTCTGTGGAATCCGTCTCCTCGTGATGTCACTGGTGGCCCATCCTCATCAACCTCTTACACTGATCACCTGACCCATGTGAGCACAGTGTATGCACATATCCTTATACATTGTCCTTACACATCTTCTAGAATTTATCTCCTACCAACTTTTCCAAAATCCCTTATCTCTATCCTTTATCAAGTCACAACTTACCCCTATTCCAAAAAGCCTTCACTGACTTGCTAAGAACATTACTCATGTATTTATCACCATATTTTAACAAAATTCTGTTTCTTAGTGTTAGTGCCTTGGACTATATCTTCCTGTGCTATAAATGCCCTGTGTATCTTGTTTTACGGCATTGTCTAATGGCCAGCATTCAATAGACATTAATACATTTGAACTGTAACAATTATAATCATAACTCTTACAATAAAAGTCAAACACTTGAAATTTGGAATAACAAATAATTACTTACTGTTTCTTAAGATGGGCAAAATATGGTTTTTCAGCTATTTTGATAAGATATGCAATCTGTAACAAGAATATGTTTTCAATGTCAGTCACATGCTAACTTATATGTTTGCTCCATTTTATGTTTTAAAGGAATAGCAAAATTAACAAAACTATGCAAGGGTCTTTTGGCTTCCCTTCCCATGTGGATTTCTGAGTCTTCAAGATCCTGAACTGAGAAGTAGGTGGTAAAGCTTAGCACCCAAGACGGACCTTCATAACACTTCTGGGACAAAAGTTGGCCTGGTATTAACTGGCATCTTCTGACTTAATCAGATAATCTCAGTCCCCTCCAGACAGCGTGCTTCCTCTCACCCTCTGTATCACAGCCTCACCCTAATCCTATGGTAGGGGGACAGTCTAGGTGCTTGCCACCTTTTTGGCACGTGTGAGGTCCTATCCAGGAAGTTCCTATCCCACAATGCTCTGCTGCAGTGAAGTATTTCTGGGCTCCACCAGTTCCACCTCTATCTACCCAGTTTCCATCATGATGTGCACAACTTCACACAAGCAACATATAAAGATGGTGTTGCTGTTACATGATTTTCAGGGTCTTCTTCCACATCCGATGATGAAATCTTTTCAGGAATTGTTGTCTGAAGGATGGTTTTCTGGGGACCTAAAAATAAAAATAACTGCTACCATTTTGAAATCCATTTTTTTTAAGTCTAATTGTGCATCTGTTTCTCTACATTAGTAGTTGTCTTGGGTGATTGATACATTGTGTCCTTTCCCTTTTCCACTGTCTATTAAGTTGTTGCTAATCCATTCTCCTTCTCTCCTCCCTCCTCTCCCCCTCCCCTGCTCTCCCTTCCCACTGCCCTCCCTCCTCTCAATTCATAACTAAACTACCTAAATACCCAGCTACAGTGGTGCAAAAAGCTTAGAAACATAGACTCATTAAGAGAGTACCATTCTGAAAAAGAGGATGGTTGTTAAGAAAGTGAAAATCAGTTTTCTGTAATGGAGTAGCACTGTGTATACCAATCACACTCCAGGGCAGCACAAAATGGACACCATGGTGTGTGTGTGTGTGTGTGTGTGTGTGTGTGTGTGTGTGTGTGTGTGTGTATTAATATTTATTTATTTATTATGTATACAGTGTTCTGCCTACATGCATGCTTGCAGGCCAGAAGAGGGCACCAGATCACGGTCCAGATGGTTGTGAGCCACCATGTGGTTGCTGGGAACTGAACTCAGGACCTCTGGAAAAACAACCAGTGCTCTTAACTGCTGAGCCATCTCTCCAGCCCGGTGTGTTTTAATTTTGTTTTTTATTTTATTGGGCTTTTGTTTTGATTTTTTTTGGGGGAGGGGGTTGAGTGAGATAGAAAAAGAATATGAAGTTGGGTAGGCAGGGACATAAAGAGGACCTGGGGGGAGAGGAAAGAATATAATCAAAATATGTTGTATGAAAAATATTAACTAAATTTTTTAAAAAGAATTTATTCAAGGAGGGCAACAGTTGCTAAAAAAAAAGGATTTTTTTTTTTTTATAAACAGGGTTTTGTTGTTGTTTGTTTTGCATTGATTTGTTGAGTCTTGATTACCACTTACATCATAACAGAATTGGGAAAGGGAATATGACTCATTGTCATCCACTTTACAGTTGAGGCAGGAGGAGGGGCTTGGACCTGCCTCTACCAAATGTATCTCCCCATGGGAGGCCTTACCTTCTTGTAGGAGGGGATGGGAGGTGGGTTGGGAGGGGGAGGCTGGAGGAGCGGGAGGAGTGAAGAAAGGGATCTTTGGTTGGTATGTAAAATGAATTTTTAAAATTGTTAATTTAAAGAAAGAAAGAAGGAAGGAAGGAAGGGAGGAAGGAAGGAAGGAAGGAGAGAGAGAAGGAAGGAAGGAAGGAAGGAGAGAGAGAGAGAAAGAAGGAAGGAAGGCAGGAAGGAAGGAAGGAAGGGAGGAAGGAGAGAGAGAAAGGAAGGAAGGAAGGGAGGAAGGAAGGAAGAAGAGAGAGAGAGAAAGAAGGAAGGAAGGAAAGAAGGAGGGAGAGAGAGAGAGAGAGACGGAGGGAGGGAGGGAGCGAGGGAGGAAGGAAGGAAGGAAGGAAGGAAGGAAGGAAGGAAGGAAGGAAGGAAGGAAGGAAGCCTGTCCCATGCTAGGGAATGCTTTGCAACCAACGAGGAGCAAAGAGAAAGCAAAGCCAGAGTAATATGCCAGCCTGGGGCTAGGTGAAGTCCGCCCTGCCCTTCAGACACCCTGGCCCCTCGGAAGCCGGAAGCCGGAAGCCGAGACTCTTGGATCTCTGGACTCACTCTGGCCGGCCTGCAGCCCACTAAGACCCGTGAACAGCACTAGGAGGAGGAACATGGCTCCCTGGATGGTCTGGAGCTGAGCTGAGGAGCATCCGCCCGGCCGGACGGCAGGGCGTTGTGGCCAGTAATGACAGCTCGTGCCCCTGAACCCACAGGGTTGTCTCCAAGGAAACCAGTGAGGCCAGGGCAGGAGAGCGGGATGCATACTTGCAGGTAGGCTGCCTGCAACCATCCTCAGAACTGTGAAAGGAAGGCTGCTGTCTACAGTTTACTCTTCAGGCTAGGGAGAGCTGGTTTCCTTTGTATGTTTATCGTTCTTTTCCGTTTCCGCGTAACTGAGGAAAAGATACACGGAAGTGTTCAGGTTACTGATGGCAGCCATGGGTCCTCCATGATATTCTAGCATATTGCCCCAACAACTGAGCACAATAAAATGCTGTAAACATGGCTTTTCACTTTTGCAGCTGCGTGCCCAACACCTCCCTAAAATACTCCTTGGTCAAAACTCCTTTCAAAACATTCTCTGCAGGATCTTATTGTCACACACTCCAAAGCCTGCAACCCTGGGTTTCTCCTTTAGTCTTTTAAAGGGGTGTGTATATAAGCGGAAGTAACTACAAAAACCGGGAATGCAACCGTGGAGAAAGGGAAGGAAGAGTCCTAGAATGCAGATGGTGGGGCATAGATGCTTTGAAGGGAAGATAAACAACATGAAGAGTTTCTTTTTTTAAGCTACAAGAAACATTTTATAAGCTTACTTAAAATACATATATAATGTATATGAATATATATATATATATTATACATATATACTTTTTAATTGGAGTTATGCCACACTGGGTGATAATGCTCTCCCCAAGAGATGCAGACAAGCTACCAAAAACCTCTTTTGCAGTTTTTTTTGTCAAGGAAATCAAAGCCCTTGGTTGCCTTGCAGAACTTGAAGGCAGGACCGTATTGCTGAAGACTTTGAACACATTTTGAACACAAGACCTTGTGGAAGCAAAGTAGAGCTGCCCCCTGGGAGCCTTTTCCCGGAGCTGGGCTCTCTGAAGGTGCCGTGCAAGCTAAAAAAGAACAATAACAAGACAGCCCTCAAGGGCAAGCATGGCACTTTTATCTTGAGGTAACTGACAGTTGTCTAATAAGACGACCTAAGACCCACTCATGGGGCGCGGGGGTGGGGGAAGGATTCAAGCTTGGTAAATTTGGTACAAACCTAGCCAAGTACCCATGGCTGAAGAGGTAGGTCATAGATTTTAGAGAAGAATCTACTATTGCAATGTTCCTAAACCAATGTAATTTCCACATCTAGATACTTACTTTGATACCCACAGGAAAGTGCAGCTCCAGCCCCTCATCAAAGAAGCTTCATATTGGGGACTGGGGAGATGGCTCAGAGGTTAAGAGCACTGACTGGCTGCTCTTCCAAAGGTCCTGAGTTCAATTCCCAGCAACCACATTGTGGCTCACAACCACCTGTAGTAAGATCTGATGCCCTTGTCTGACATAAAGGTGCACATGCAAATAGAGCACTCATAAAGAAAACAAAATTAAAAGAAAAGAAGCTTCCTATTTTTGCAGCAGATGGAGACTCTTACAGAGATCCATAACCAAAGTACCCAGACAAAGTAGCTGTGATACCCCCACCAGGAAAATCAGGAGAAGGGGGGCAAAAAATTTGTAAGAGCCAGAGGACCAGAACTCCTGATGTGAGATGGTGTCCTCTAGACATGACAGGTAAAGCTGCACCCACAAAATCTTGGTGATATGGTGGTCTAACCAAGTCCTAAATGTCGACAGTAGCCAACATGCCAGTGTTGGTGAAGGAAAATGTAAAAGTCCTCGCCTCTAGCTGGTGAGCACCAGGCAATCAATGGCTGCCGAGAGAAGGAAGAATCCATTTTCTAGAGAGACCAGCAGGTCATCCAGTTCCAAGTTCTGAGTCCTAAACACATGCGTGTGCAAGCAACACTAAATGGACCCTAGAGTTTGTATGCACATGTGTGTGTGTGTTTGTGAGTGTTTAAAAGAATAATATTAAAGAAGAGGTTATGAATCCAAGAGGGAATAGTAAGTACACTAGAGGAGTCGGGGAGTGGGGTGCAGGAACAGTGGAAATGCCCTAAGTTCAGAACTCATGTAAGAAATTCTCAAAAAAATAAAAAAAAAAAAAAACAACAACTGTGTATGAGAAACAAAATAGTGATTTCCTGGTGTCCACGGGCACTCCTTTCTTTGTAGACCCTAGCCCAAATCCTAAGTACTATAAAGATCCAGCCACACCCCACATTAACTATAATTTTGTTGCAAAAGATAAAATGTTTATAAATTTGCTTTGCAATTACTTTGCCATGGTGAGAAACTTCAAGAAATGGTAACAGAATAACAGTTCTTTTTGTTTGTTTGTTTTTGTTTTTCGAGACAGGGTTTCTCTTTTTTGTTTGTTTGTTTTTGTTTTGTGGAGCTGAGGATCAAACCCAGGGCCTTGCGCGCACTCTACCACTGAGCTAAATCCCCAACCCCAACAGAGTTTCTCTGTGTAGCTTTGTGCCTTTTCTGGAACTCACTTGGTAGCCCAGGCTGGCCTTGAACACAGAGATCCGCCTGTCCCGAGTGCTGGGATTAAAGGAGTGAGCCACCACTGCCCAGCAACAGTTCACTTTTAAAAGGGACCAAGTAACAAAGTCGCACAGGATAGTAGTAGACTGGACACAGCTGCTTGAAGGATTAGTAATTGGAAAGCTCAGGCTGACAAATATGCCCAAAAGGAGCAGAGAAAGATAAAACATAGGCATACAGAGGGAAATCAGGAGACAGAGATGAGTCTTAAATTCAGAGAAAGGGGCATGCCTTCCAACCTCCCCACATGTCTGTGCCTGAAAGGCAATCGGACTTGCCTGGCATTCCTAACCATTGGAAGAACATCACCTGTGCTGACCTAGTCAGATTCCTACATATATCAAGTTTCTGGTGTTCCTTGCAGGACTGAAAAATTAATGTCCCATGTGGGTGCCCACAAAATCTCCAGGACACACGGACACTGAGCTATCGATACTGCTGATGTACCTCGATCACTGGCATGGCCTCTGTAACAGCAATTTTGAATTTGAAAGGCCCCTGTCCACAGTCTTGTGTTTGAAGAGCTTGTTCTTCAGCTGGTAGGGCCATTTAAAGAGGCTGTGGACCTATCCAAAGGAGGTGGATCATTAGGGGGCGTGGTCACTACGGTATGCCTTTGAGAATTCTACCTGGCCCCTGATATTTCCTCTTTTCCCCTACTCCGGCAGTTCTCAACTTGTGGGTCATGGCCCCCTGGGGGGGCGGTCACATATGAGATATTTACATTGTGATTCATAACAGTAGCAAAATTACAGTAATGAAGTAGCAACGAAATAATGGTATGGTTGGGGGATAACCGCAACATGAGGAACTGTATTGAAGTCACAGTCTTAGGAAGGTTGATCGTAGGGTCTACTCTCTCCCACCTCTCCCCCCAAGTCCAGGTGACATGAGCCACCTCTACACACACTTGTGCCATGCAAAGCAGCCTCTCCTCCATGCACTCTAGCTATGGTGGACCAATGCCTTCTGAAACCATGGTCCAAGATAAATCTTTCTCCTTAGTTGTTTCTTTGGGGTATCATCACATCAGAGTGGTACATATAACTAATAGGCTCCCTACTATATCACACATATAAGTAATAGACATCAACAACAACATGATATACTGCCTTTGGAGGGACCCTGGCCAAGGGATTCCTGTAGTGTAGTGGCGACAGTTTGAATGGCTAGTATGCAGTAATTGTGGCCGGTGAGAAATTTATAAGTGGTAGTTGTGAAATGTCTCTGCATTTATATATCCATAAGATAAAAAACAACCAGAAACCTCTCACACTCACAGACTGGAGTATTTAGTATTGATAAAATAGCAGTAAGTGCCAGAAGTATCCACATTCTACTACAGTTTTCTGGTGGTCCTCTCTTTGTGTGGAGAAACTTACACAAAGAGATCAAATGTGATGTTTACCTTCCTGCATCACGGTTACCTTGCTCAGAATGATTGTTTCCTCTTTGTGTGGAGGAATTTACAAAAATGAGATCAAGTGCGATGTTTATCTTCCTGCATCAAAGTTACCTCACTCAGGATGATTGTTTCCAGCTCTGTCCGCTGGCCTTCCTATTTCATAATTTTTTCTTCACAGCTAGGTAATATTTCACTGGGTAAATGTACACATTTACATTATTCATTCATTGGTTGATGGACATCTAGGCTGTTTCTGTTTCCTGGATATTATGATTAGAGCAGCAATGAACATGGAAAATCAAGTGCTTTGGGTATAGCTGGTATATTTGGGATCATATGGGAGAGCTATATTTTACCTCTGTAATAATTTCCAAGTGGCTGTGCCAGTTTGCATTCCCACCAGCATCAAATACATGATCCCTTCCCCATGTCCAGATAAGCCTTTGTCATTTGTTTTTGGGTTTTAGCCATTCTGGCTGGAATATGAAGAAATCTCAAAGCAGTTTTGAGCTTTCTAAATGATTAAGGATGTTGAACATTTGCTTAAATGTTTCTCAGCCATATTTCATCTTTTAAGAACTATTTAGTTCTGCCAGGTGGTAATGACACATGCTTTTAATCCCAGCACTCAGGAGGCAGAGGCTGGTGGATCTCTGTGAGTTCGAGGCCAGCCTGGTCTACAGAGTGAGTTCCAGGACAGCCAGGACTATTTCACAGAGAAACTCTGTCTCAGAAAACAAACAAACAAAAAAACCCAAGAACTGTTTAGTTCCATCACTAATTTGATTTTTTTAATTGAGTTGTTTATGGTTTTTCCATCAATGATTCATTAAGCAATAAAAAATAGAGCAGCTTCCTCTTGGATTGGTTTGACCAAGAGAGCGCCTAAATTTGAATTCTCTTCTCTTCTCCCTGTGTCTTCCATCTGTCTTGAAAAAGGGGGACACTTATCACAACACTCCAAGGAGGTGTTCAACTTATCAGATGCAGCCCTGTTTCCCAGGGAGGTTGCAGTCACCACTGACGGTCACCTAAAGCTGTCTCAATGCCTACACCGGAAGAACTTCAAAATCGCTCTACTAAATGTGCCAACTGCAAAGGGAAAACTCCATTCAACTAATTCAAAGAACGTTTGTAGAGAGAGCAGTATCAGGAGCTGTTATCTAGATAGCTCAGGGATTCAAAGTCTGTCAAATCCCCTTAGCTATCACCTGCCTCCCTGTGGCACACAGAGTCTGAAAATGTCTAGAAGACAATGAATAGATTTTTACCCACTCACCAGAAAGACTTAAAACCAGTTTGCTACTAGTATGGGTGGGTATCTTTACCCTATGTTCCCCATAACATCGTAACATAAGGGGTGGGAACACAGAAGATGATAAACGTCCTTTTGAATAGAATTCCAAATTCTCTGAAGAAAGTTATTGCTGTTAGCTTTGATTTGGCTAAAAGAGTACCCTACAAGCATTGGGAATGACTCTTTCTGAGGCTTTTCCCTTAGAGATTATCCAGCTGGTATACCATATCTAGCCAGGTTCTAACAAGTTCAGAGGTCAGGAAGGCAGCCCCTGAAAGGAGAGAGGTGGAGCATCCCCCATTCTGTCCTGGAGATCTGGTCCTGGTCAGAGTCCTCCCTTCTGAGCCTCACTTGGCCGGGTTCTTATTCTGCCTTCTGTCTACCCCCCATAGTCATCATGGTAGCTAGCATGGATTCATGGCTAAAATTCTTCTGCAGGACCACCTCATACCTGCAGAAAAGGGGAATCTTTGGGGGGCCTACTCTCTCATCTTGGCCCTAGCCCTGATAAGAGCACTTCTTTCAATCCTTCCCTAGTAGAACTCTGGATTAGAAATAAAAATTGTCTAATTCCTGCCTGCTTTGCCATCAATATAATGACTGCTCCTAGCCAGGAACTGTTGATAGGTTGGAAGGTAAAAAATATCTGCATAGAGGGTTAATGAACCTGATGGAACGTGTCACATCCATCGTAGCATAAGGCAACATCCTGCACCTGTGGGATTCCCATGGTTCCCTTGTAGACAAACCCACACTGCTAGGTGTGACCAGGCCCACCTACCTCCCAGAGTCAATCCTACATTGCAGGCTGGATTGAGCAAGACCTAGTAGACCTGAAAAGGCCTCCTCAGGCTAGTGTCACCTTGAGGGCTGAGTAGTCCTGTGAGGAGCCTCTGTGGCACATCTAGACTTTTGTTTACCTGGGAATAGCACCCACTATACTTATCCTCCAGTGGGGCATTTCCAGGTTGTGGGTCCATCGCTTTTAACCTTAGGCCAGTTTTCCAACAGACCCAGTCTCTCTGGTGGCTATCTTAATACTGGCCCAGAGAGATGGCGGGACCAAAGCCCCCCAACCCACCCCCACCACTGCCTAGGCTTCTCGTAGTAGATGGGACTTGCTAGAATGAATTGGTACAGGCCTAGGGATTGTTAGACAACTAAGTGTAGATGGGACTTGCTAGAGTGAATTGGTACAGGCCTAGGGATTGTTAGACAACTAAGTGTAGATGTAACCGTCTTGTTAAATAAGAAACACAGAGCCAATTGCAGAGTTAAAAGCCAAGAGGTCAGAGCAATAGCTGAGAGCTGAAAACCTTACCCTTCACTGCCGCTGCTGTCTTTCCTCTCCACAAGAGACCTACTTCTGTGTGTGTTTTTCTTTTTTATAGACTTTCTGTTCTGCTTTCTCATTGGTTGTAAACCCAGCCACATGACCTCCTCGTCACTGCCTGTCTGTACAGACCTCCAGGTCTTCTATGGTTGGTATTGAGATTAAAGGCGTGTGTCGCCATGCTGGCTGTATCCTTGACCACACAGAGATCCTGCCTAGCTCTGCCCTCCAAGTGCTGGGATTAAAGGCATGCACCACCACCGCCCAGCTTCTGCTGTGGCTTGCTCTGACCCCAAGGCAACTTTATTAATATACAAATAAAATCACATTTCAGTACAAATAAAATATCACTATAACTAAGCAACATGTCAGGAGAAACACTCATTAAAAAAGGCCTCCCTCCCTGGTATAAGACTTATAGTTGCCTGATATTTTAGGGGGAGGGAAAAGGCTGGAATGTTGTAATGAAAAAGAAAACAAAATCCAGGATTTGAGGACTAAAGAATGTATTTTTCAGGAATATGCCTCCATTACTACTTGAGAAAGTTTTGTGTTTTTTTTTTTTTTAACTCGGGCCCACCAAGATCAATTAAGAATCTTAGTTCAAATGGGATCTGAGCTGTCCATGGGCCCATGGCCTGTCTTCCTGAATGTGGAAACAAAGTCTAACCATACATTTGCTACATGTGATCCCCTTCCTCTCTGGATAGTAAGCCCTCAAGACTATATATAATATGGCATACTGTATTCTAACTGCCTATGTTCCCTGACTGAGTGAAATGACTATGTCTCCAGTCACCAAACACGGAATTAGGTACAGCTGTCCAGAACACTCATGTCTGTGGGAAACCGCTGGGCAGTTTTACAAAACAGAACCCAGTGGCATGATTTCTTCCTCCTAGACTGTGAGAGAATGACCTTTGGCTTCGCCCCAATGAGAATGGGACCCTGACCTCACCCAGACTTGGTCCCTGGTGTCCACTCCCAGTCAATACCTTCAGTGCAGGGGAAGTGGGTGTTTACTGTTGGGGAAGGGGGAGATGAACAGCATTTACTATTACAGGCCCTTCCTGTGAGATTTCTAAGCATCGCCCTTGTGTTCCAGGGCTCCCTGTGAAGTTCAGCCTGTTCCAATTCACCTTTCTGAATAAGACACGTCGATCATGGTGTGGAAGTATTCTCTCCATTAGCTTGTCTCTAGTGTTTCCTCTGAAAGGATGGAAGAAGAGACAGAGTGGCTGACCCCTGACCGTGGGGGACAAATGAGTGGCTTTTCCACCCTTTGAGGACACAGCTTTGTCATGGTGTGCACTTTGCAGTAGACAAAGGCGAGAAGGAAATGCCTCGTTGATGTTTATGACACATCCTGAGAGGGTTTGGAACAGTTTTCTTGTGTGTTTGTCCTCCTCAGATGAAGGCAAAACTGCACCAACTGTTTGTCAGATTTTTTTTTTTTCCGAGACAGGGTTTCTCTGTGTAGCTTTGCGCCTTTTCCTGGAACTCACTTGGTGAAAGACCCCAGACCCCTGGGATACTCTCGTCTGCGGGAGGGTACCCCAGAAACCAAGATTCCAAACCAGCAGATGCAACACTCATGAGGAATGTATCCAGCACTGGCGCAAGTGGGCTCTCTGTCCTGGTCAGTCAGAGAGCCCTGAGCAGTGGTTACAAGCATTTTTAAAGGCAGAAACTACAAAATTAGCATAAGATACCAGGTGCCCTGGGTTTGGCCCAATTTAAAAATCATCATATATTTCAGCAATCATTTTGATACGCGGGAAATTTTGTAACATTCCTCATAAACTGGTTGGCTCGGGGAGGTCTAGGGGGAGCGGTTACTCTGGAGGGGAGTTCGCATAGTTACAGGCTTGTGATTGGCTGACATTTGACCTAGTTTGCTGGACTCGCCAGATGGTCCTTATCTTGGGTCCCATTTGGGGAATTTTTAAACAGAGACTTATTATTATTTTTTAATCTATAATTACAGACCTTGTCCCAAGGCCGACGGCTAGACTCTGAAACTTTTTACTTATTTCCAGGGAGAGGATGGGTCAGTGTCTAACGCAAGTAAGTTTACAGAAGCAAAGTCAGCAATTTGCAATTGTAAAATGTATCTCTAATTTTTTTTTTTTTCTCATTGGTAGCCCAGGCTGGCCTCGAACTCACAGAGATCCACCTGGCTCTGCCTCCCAAGTGCTGGGATTAAAGGCGTGCGCCACCACTGCCTGGCTCGTTTGTCAGATTTTTTTAAGTCAAGTTCTCAGTAGGAGTTATAATTATACATTTACAGCAGCTCTTTCCGTCTCCATTCACACGATCTGGCTAACCCCTCACAGACATGTCCAGAAACGTGTCTCTTCAGAAATTCTAGCTCTCCCTGTGGTGGGATACCTTGCTCAGCCTTGATACAATGGGAAGGGGCTAGGCTCTCCTTCAACTTGGTATGCCAGACTTTGTTGACTACCATGGGAGGCCTTACCCGCTCTGAGGAGTGGATGGGGGTAGAGTGGGAGGGAGGTGAGGAGGCAGGAGAAGGGGAGGGAGGGGGAACTGGGGTTGGTATGTAAAATGGAAAAAAAATAATAAATATATTTTTAAAAAAAAAAGAAATTCTAGCTCTCTTCCAGTATGTCACACAGCACAGGCAGTCTGCAGCCTCAGCTACTATGGGAGAGGAGGCTTCTGGGCACCCACCATTCCTGTCAATGTCTCTAGGTTCCTGGCAACAGGATGGCCTGGCAAGGCAGTGTCTGAAGCTTGCCTTCCTAGGTGGATACCTGACACTGCACGTTTGGGCATTGATGAGAAGCGGGGTGCTTGTCTTGGTGACTCTTCACATCACTGTTACAAAATGTCCGACAAAGGTGACATAAGGACGCTCTTGGCTCACGGTTTGAGGGTGACAGCCCTTACCAGTAGAGGAGCCACGGCCCCGCCCCTGCAGTCAGGAAGCAGAGCAGGGAATCCCAGCCAGCACTCACCTTGCTTCTTCCTCTCTGGCCAAGGTCAGGGCTCGGGTGCACACCCAGAAGGGCTCTGATTCAGGCAGCTGACCCAGAAGACCAGGCTGCAAAGCATAAGCGGTAAGGGGGGGGGGGGGGGGTGCGGTCCGCCAATTACAGACATGGGAGATGCTGAAGGTAACAGGAAGAGCTCAGGGAGTTAGTGAAGAAGACACACAGTGGATACCACTGAATGCCCACCCCCACCCCCGGGGGGAGGGGCACCGAGTGTAACCCAAATACAAGTGGGCAGAGGAGACGGCACAGAAAAACAGACGAGCAAGCCTGCAAATCGGTCCACAGTCCGTTTATTAGCTCCTTTAGCTGTGACCAAGGGAAGGATGTGGACTCTTCATTTCACAGTGAGACCCTGGGTGCTAGCCTCTTCCGGAAGGGATAGCTAATAACTGAAGAAGAGAACAAAACACAGTTCAGGGTAGTGGCTCCAAGCATAGCCACTTTTTCACAAAGTAAAAAAAAAAAAGGGGGGGGGGGCGGGCTGCCAAGAGCAAACCTGTGTGCCCGCACAAGGGGCTTCTCAAAGGATGCCTCAATAGTGTGTGTTTGTTACAATGTTCTGGCCACAAGGAACTGACTTTCACCATTTTTTAGGATTTTTAAATTTTGAATCAGAAATAATTTAACTGAAAAGCATTTACGAATTTCACATTTTTCAGACATAATGAAATATTTATAGTACATTAATATATCTGGGGTTTTTTTTAAATGAAATACCCATATTTTTTCATCTCTTTTTGCTTGTTGTGTGGTAAAGCACATTTTAAATATTTATTTATTTATTCTGTTGAAAAGGGTTCTCACATAGTCCAAGATGAACTTGAACTTGTTAAGTAGCTGAGGATGACCCAGAGCCTCTGCTCCTTGCTGCTTCCATGTCCCAAGTGTTGAGATTACAGATGTGTGGCACAATGAACAGCTGTCTTACTCTTTCTTATTATTAAAATACAATTATGCAACTTCCCTCCATTCCCTTTCCTTTCTCCAGTTCCTCTCTTGCCAAGCCCCTTGCTCGCTCTCAATCCCTGGCATCCTCTTTAATTATTAGTGCATTTAATAGTTTGATTAATATTTATTAATTAATAATAATAAGTTAATTTACTTAATTATTACATACATAAAAGTATGTAAACACAGCCTGCTAAGTCCATTCAGGGTTGCTTGCATGCATATGCTTTGAGGGCTGACCACTTGGTGTTGTGTAACCTTACTCTTAGCCAATTTTTTTTTTTTGAGAGAGAGAGAGAGAGAAAGAGTTAGTTATTTAGGCCAAGCTGACCTCTAACCCTAATCTTCCCACCTCCTCATCCCAAATGCAGGGGTTACAGGCATATGCAATCACACCTGTATCCTAAATGAATTTTTTTAACCTTAAAACTCACAAACCATAACTACTGCGGCCAACCAGTACCTTACAGATAAAAGAGTCTATAATAAAATTTTGTTTTATAAACCCAATTTCTGGATCCTTAGATCTTCTTAGGCGCAATTTCTCAACCTTGTTCTAATGAGAAGAGCAAGTTCCAGAACACTTAGAACATTTCTAAACTGACTAGAAACATACTACATTCTTTACATATCATTAGCAACAGCTACTTTAGATTTACATAGTCATTAGCAATAGCAATGTAAGGCAACAGAAGTAGTTCATTTATAGCTCTAGTATTTTAGCCATTCATCTACCTGATACTTAGGAATTAACCAACCGTGGATTAATTAATAATGTCACTTAAAGAGTGTTCTTAATTTTAAGATGCATTTTCTAATACACTCACCTGTTGGTAGGTGTTCCACTGCTTGTCTGGGATTTTGTTCTAAATAAATAAGAAAACACCCTTTTAGGTCCACAGGATACAATCTGTGTAGACTGTATTATGTTTGCTTCGTATTGCAATCCCTTCTTCTTTCCCTTAAAAAAAACTTGCTGGCAAATTTCTTTTTGTATTATTATGCCAAAAGTCAGGATGCTATTCCATTTTATAGCCACAGACTCCATATTTCTAATCAACCACATGAAATAGTGAGAAAGAGAAAAGAATGAACATGACCTGAGAGTCCTAGAGAACACAATATAGACACAAGACAGAGGCTCTTGTGATAGAGTGGTGGGATCTTACCAGTTCTGTCCCACCTTCCACTTCCATTATTACGCATTTCCTACCATTCTGACCAAGAAATACCCCAAGTGACTGTGGGGAGCCCAGATCCAACCAATACACCTACAATGCAACCCCTAGATGGAAGGCTCAGGGAAAATTGCAGCAGGGGCAGAAGGAGGCTCAGGAGTCCTGTTAGTGTCCCATAGACATGACAGAGAAAAAATGCACCCATAAAATCTCAACAATGCGGTTGTCTGAAAAAGCCTGACATAATGACATCGGTCGATGTACCAAAATACACAGGGGAAATTCCTCATGGTCCCACCCTATGAGGAAGAGCTACGAGTAGTCAGTGGCTGCTGAGAGAGCCACAGTCAGTTTGCTCAGGGACAAGCTCCCACTCCCAAACTCATTGTCCAATCCAAGGTGGTCAAGCCATGGGCAAGTGTGCATACAAAAAAGCTGGATGGACCCAGTCGGTGTTATATCCATGTATGCATATGTACATACTAGATAATTAAAGACTCTTGACAATCAAATCATGAAGTCTGGGAAGGGGACAAAGGAGCAGCTGGAGGGGGAAGAAGGGGCAGCAGTGATGTTGATGTAGTGCTCGTATATGAAGTTCTCTAAACAAATAACAAAAATAGAACTGGGTTCAAGAATGACTAATACCACACAAAATGTGCACTGTTGTTGAGATGGAAAAGTGCACAACCAAATGATGAATGGATCACCAAAGAAGTCATAAAAGAAAATGCAAGATTCCTAGAAATGAACGAAAATGAAAACACAACATTCCCAACCCTATACAGTGAAGGCAGTCCTAAGAGGAGAGTCTTCAGCTTTAAGAGCCTAGATCAAAAACGTCTTGAAAACCCAAATAGATAACTTAACAGTGGGCCTTAGGGCAAGAACCAACTAGGCCCCAAAATGTAGGAAAGGAGAAATAATAAAGATCAGAGCACACATTAATGAAAGAGTTATTTTAAAAACAACAACAATGAAGCAAGAAGTTGGTTCTTTGAAAGATAAACAAGATTGGCAACTCTTTAACCCATGGTTCTTCCTAATGCTGCGATTCTTTAACATAGTTCCTCTTGTTGTGGTGATCTCAACCATAAAATCATTCTGTTGCCACTTTATAACTGTAATTTTGCTGCTATTATGAATCATAATGTAAACAGCTAATATCCAGGATATCTTCTATGTGACACCAAAGGGGTCCTGACCCATAGGTTGAGAACTGCTGCCTTAATCAAATCAACTTAAGAAAGAAGAAGCAAATTAGTAAAATCAGAGGTTACAAGTGAGCCATTATAATAGACATGAATGCAATTCAGAAACCCATAAGGACACAAAAAATTTCTAAATTAAAAATATATAAAAAGGTAAATGGATGATTTTTCTAGACTTATGTGATGTACCAAAATTAAACCAAAATGAAAGAAATACTTTAAGCTGATATATAACCAGCAATGAGCCTAAAGCAATAATAACAACTCTCCTAACTTAAGAAAAAAATCCAGGCCCTAAAGGATTCACTGTAGATTTTTATGAGACCTTTAATAAAAAAAATTATCAACAGTAGTACTCAAATTATTACATAAAACAGAAAATGAAGGAATGCTTTAAGTTCATTTTATCAGTCCAGGATTAGCCTGATACCAAAACCCAGACACAACAACAACAAAAGAAAAGTCTGATAGCCTTTATAAATATAGATGCAAAATTTCTCAAAAATAAACTTGTAAAACAAATATTAAAGATCACATGAAAAGCATCATTCATCATGACCAATTTGGCTTTCTTTCAGAGATACAGAGATAATCAACATAAATAAATCAACAAATGTAATTCATCACATAAATGAATTCAAATACTGAAATCACATGGTTAATTCAATAGGGGTAGAGAAGGACTTTGACAAAATCTAACTCCCTTCATTATAAAAGTCATAGAGAAGCTGGAGATGGAGAAGCATACCTAAACATAATAGAGTCTATATATGAAAAGCTCATCGTCAACATCACAATGAATGGGAAAAAAGATCAAAGCATTTCCACTAACATCATGAACAAGACAAGGATGCCCATTTTCTCCACTCTATTCAGTACAGTGCTTGGAAAGTCTTAGATAGGGCAACAAGACCATAAAAGGTATACAAATGTGGCAGGGGACAGTAAAAATATCCTTGTTTGCAAACTATATGATTCCATGCATAAGAGACTCTGAAGAGTCCACCATAAAAGCCCTTAGAGCTGATACACACATATAGCAAAATGGCAGGATAAAATTAACATACATTCATACATCTGTAGAAGTGACAAGCATACTGAAGAAGAAATCTTGGAAAAAATCTAACCAAGCGGGGAAAGACCTCTAAAGTAAAAACTTTAAGAGACCTAGAGAAAGAAAATGAGGAAGATATTAAGAGACAGGAAGACCCCCTAGGCTCATGGGTCCTGTGTTGGCTAGTTTCATGTCAACTTGACACAAGCTAGGGTCATCTGAGAGGAGGGAGCCTCAATTGAGAACATGCCTCCATAAACATTGGGTCATAGGCAAGCCTGCAAAGCATTTTCTTAATTAGTGATTGATGAAGGAAGGTTCAGCTCATTGTGGGTGGTGCCATCCCTGGGCTGTGGTCATGGATTCTATAAGAAATCAGTAAACTGCACTCCTCCACAGCCTCTGCATTAGCTCCTGCCTCCAGGTTCCTAGCCTGCTTGAGCTCCTGTCCTGACTTCCTTCAGTGGTGGACAGCAATGTGGAAGTGTAAGCCAAATAAACCCTTTCCTCCTCAAGTTGCTTTGGTCATGGTGTTTCATCACAGCAATAGAAACCCTAACTAAGACAGATCCAAATAACTATGAAAACGGTCATCCTACCAAAAGCCATCCACAGGCTCAATGCAATCCTAATCAAAGTCCCAGGACCATAGTTCACAGACATATAATAATCTAGCACTTTGTATAGAAGAACAATAGACCAAAGATAGACGAAGCAATGGTGACTATAAAGAATACTATGGGAAGTAACATCAGACCTGATTTCATAGCACAATACTGGCACCAAAATAACATAGACCAGTGGACGAGAATGGAAATCCAGACATAAATCTACTTTTTGATGAAAAAAAAAAAATGTCAGAAACACACACTGAAGAAAATATCTACAAATGGTACTGAGAAAATAGGACATCAACATGTGAATGGGAATAAACACGTATCTCCTACCCTGCACAAAACTGCAAATAGGTCAAGGACTTCAACAGACTACCAGAGAGTCTGAAACTGCTGAATGAAAAAGTAAGGAGTACAGTGGAAGACAGAGGTGCAGGCAAGGAATTTTCTACTGAGATTCCAATTATACAGCAATTAAGACCAGCCTTTGACAAGAGAGGTCTAATGAAACTGAAAAGCTTCTGTCCAGCAAAGGAAACTGCTAACCAGGTGAGGAGGTGGCCCACCAAACAGGAGAAAATCCTCACCAGTTATGTATCTCATGGAGGATTCAAATAGAAAACACACAAAGAACTCTAGAAGCTAAACATCAAGAAAATCAACCAGCCAATCAAAAAGTGGGCATGGATCTGAACAGAGAATTCTCAAAAGAAAAAAATATGAATTGCTAGTAAACATTTTACAACTATTCAACATCATTAAAATGTGAATTAAAGCAATGTTGAGATACCACCTGATCCCAGTCAGAAAGTCCATCGTCAAGAACAGCTCATGGAGAAACGGGGAAGGGGAACACTTACACCCCGGCAGGAGTATAATCAGAAGCAGCCAGCGTGGAAATCCCTGTGGAGGTTCTAAAACACATTCTGAACCACCATTGGACCCAACTGCACTGTTCTTGGGCATACAGCAACACTTGCTCATCCATGCTCATTGCTGCTCTATTCACAACACCCAGGAAATGGAATCAGCCCAGATGTTCATCAACAGATGAACGGATATTGAAAATGTGACCCATTTACAAAATGGATTTATATTCATCTGTGTCTTAGTCAGTGTTCTTTTGCTGTGAAGAGATACCATGACCAAGGCAACTCTTATAAAGGGAAGCATTTAATTGGGGCCTTGCTTACAGTTTCAGGGACTTAGTGCATTATCATCATGGCAGGCAGCAGGCAGGTCTAGTGCTGGTGAAGTAACTAAGAGCTACATCCTGATCCATAGGCAGAGAGAGAGGGGGAGGGAGGGAGGGAGGGGGAGAGAGAGAGAGAGAGAGAGAGAGAGAGAGAGAGAGAGAGACAGACAGGGAGAGAGAGACAGACAGACAGACAGACAGACTGGGCCTGCCATGGGCTTTTGAAATCTGAAGTCCCACCCCTAGTGACACACTTTGGCCAACAAGGCCACAACTACTTCATCAAAGGCACACTTGCTAATCCTTCTCAAGCAGTGCCACTCCCTGATGACCAAGCATTCAAATATATGAGCCTATGGGGACCATTCTTATTCAAACCACCACATTCCATAAGAAAATAAATTTATGAATTTTCAGATAAATGGATGGAACTAAAATATATATTTAGAGTGAGGTAACCCAGACCCTCCACAAAAGATAACTACTGAATGCTCTCTCTGTCATCCATTGATTCTAGCTTCAAATATCTGTAATTTGGGTTTCACTTTGATGACCAGTACAAACCAGGAACCTGGAAAAGGCCTACTTGGGTGGAGGATCTCTTAAGGGAGAGGGGATGGCAGAACATAGATGATATCAAAACATAGACCTGGTACTTGGGACTTGGAAACTTTAAGCAGGATGGGGATTGGAAGATGAGGTGGAGAAGAGAAAGAAGGTTAACCAAAATCAAGACTGTGTGAAAAACCATACAATTAAAATATACAAATTAAGAAGGAGAGAAGGGGGTTTCATAGATGTTAGATACTACTTCTCCTAAAAGCCTTGGGTTATTAAGCAAAAACCCCAGTACCAGGTGCTAGATATACTTCCTTATGAGTTGTTGGACAGAGATACCTAAGAGGCTTCCAAAAGGATACAGGATATTATCATTCCACTAGGTTGCCCACCAGAACTAAGTCATATGACTGTATTGCTAAAAACACCACATGCCTTGGTTGCATGGTACAAAAGAATCAAAATGTGACTGAGCTGGAAGCTTTTGTGATGGCAGAAGGAGATATCCAGGCTAGTGTGGACCCTACCAACTACAGGGTCAAAGTTCCCAACAAGACGCACCTACTGATGCAATAGTGGTGAGACTGTTAGAACAGTCACCAACTGTTCTCTGCTTGCTTGCATTTGCGACCTGTTCTACAAAAGTCAACTCATGCCTGGTACAACAAAGTCAAAAAGCATCATGTGAGGAGATCTCGGGCTGCTGGGCTCAAACTTACTGTTGCTTAGCTAAATTGTCATGGTTCCAAGCTACCATCTCAGTATTTTTTTTTTAAATTATAACCATACATAAATGTTATACCTGGCTTTGATCAGAGAAGCCCCTCTTTGTAATGAACAATGGAAAATGCAGAAACGCATGGCTGCTCAGGAGGCTGAAAAAGCAAGAATTGAGTATGCAGCCCTAAACCCCTTCTGGAACTCGGGATCATCTTAGAAGATTAGATGGAAAGAACATACAGATGATGGGGAGAAAGGCGAAGGTTTGTTACCCAAGCAGCACACTAATATATTGTTTACCCAGGGCTGATGACTTGTAAGTATTAGATACCAGTGTGTTTCCTTATGCATTGCACACCTCTTCTGTTAGACTCGGCATTTTATTCCTTAGATTTTTGCAGGCAGGAGGTCAGGGGAGGGAGTAGAGTTCCAATAAATTAGTAAATAAATGAAGGACTTACTAAAAGCAAAACTATGACATATTATTAGTCTGGTTTTTCATAGCCCTACCTCACCAGCTGAAGTTAGGATGTCTACAATTTCATTAAGATTTATAATTAAGTTATTGTTCATTTTCAACATCTTTCTTTATGCCACCTTTGAATGCACTCACCTGCTGGTGTAGGTGTGAGTGTTGCTTTCTGATTTGGTTCTAGAAATGGAAAATAGTATGTTAATTGGTCGTAAGAGAAGTAAAAATCTTAACTTTGTGAATAAAAAATTGGACTATTGTATAAGCAATAGGATCTCTTTTACAAGACCAGTTACCAATAAATAAAATATTCAATGGGATCTGAATAAAGACAAGAATAAGTGTTTTTTAACCCGTGTCACACCGGTACAGAACCCCGGCCCTTTGTGCTGTCTACTCTAAACACAGAACACATAACTCCATTCACATGGAGCTAGCTCCTTAGCTAGAGTAAACATATTCACTCAGAACAAATACATGAGAGTTTTCTTTTGCTGACATGGGGACATTGAGTAAGTGATGATCTCACAACCCATTCTTCTCAGGCACTGAGGTAGACAGAATGATGCAAGGCCAGCACACCTTGTCTGTGACTACACACTTACTGTTTAACAAAGACTGAGAACAATGTTGCCTCACAGATGCAGCCTCAGCCCTCTTGGCCATAGAAAACCCAACCCAAACTCCATACATATCTAACTGTAAAATCTAAAACTATGAAACATCCAGGAGAGATCTTGGTGAACTTAGGTTGGGCTCTTGTTTCCTATGTACAATACCCAAATCATGGTGTCTAAAAGAGCACATTGGCCCATTGAATTTCATCAAGTTTAAAACGCACTTTCTGAATGACTGCCAAGAGAGTTAAAGACAAGCCTTGGATGGGGAAACACATTCACAAATGAAATACATGATGAAGGACTTACATGTGGAATATATAAAGAGCACTCAGGCTGGGCAGTGGTGGCGCACGCCTGTAATCTCAGCACTCGGGATCAGAATTTTTATACTGTACCAGTTGTTACTTAAAAATATTACCTAGAGCTGGGGGTGGTGGTGGCAGTGCAAACCTGTAATCCCAGCACTTGGGAGGCAGAGGCAGGTGGATCTCTGTGAGTTCAAAGCCAGCCTGGTCTACAGAGCTAGTCCAGGACAGGCTCCAAAGCTACAGAGAAACCCTGTCTCAAAAAACCAAAAAAAAAAAAAAAAAAAAAACAGAGCACTCAGACAAAAGACAATCTACTTCACAAATGGCCTAAAGACAAGTAATTGAATAACAAAATGACAAACATCCTAACTAAGATGGGCGTAGAATCTGAATAGCCATTTCTCCAAACAATACGTACAGATAATAATGAAACAACCCTTAGCATCATTACTTATAAGAAATGTGCAAATGAAAGCATAATGTGATACCAGTGTACAGTAGTATGCTGCAGGGCACCACCTCCTAGCAAAGGTGCAGATGAAGCAGGTCTCACTGATGGCTGTGAGGCAAGAGGAAGATGATGGTTCAGGGAATGGGTTTGACTCTTTCTTTAGAAGTTAAACATTTGCTACCATGTTACCCAGCTGTCCTACTCCTAGAAATAACCCAAATAACAAAGTATATATTCACCCAGATATTCACACCTCAACATCCACCTAAAATCCACAATCATTTTATCAAAAAGTTATAAGTGACCTGAATATCCATCAATCCATAAGGAAAAGACCAAACAACAGATACAAGATTATAACGAGTGTCCAAATCATTGTGGTAAGTGAAATAAGTCACATAAAAACAAAGAATATATTATGTGTTTCCACTTATACAATAGTCTAGAACATGAAAAACAGCTTCTTTACAAAGTGATACTGGGGAAAACCAAGTTGATATTTGTAGAAGGTTGCATTTAAATCCCTGCTTCTCACCTGGTACAGAAACCAACTCAAAACATATCAAAGACCTGTGTGTAAGACCTTAAGTTCTAAGACTGTTGGAGGAAAGAGCCATGGAAGGGCTTCAGGAAACCAGCTTCAAACGTTTGTACAACACCTGCCTCTATCAAAATTTTCACAAGACCAATACAAGGCGAGCCAGGTGTGATGGCACATGCCTTCAATCCCAGCACTCAGGAGGCAGAGGCAGGAGGATCTCTGTGAGTTCGAGGCCAGCCTGGTCTACAAAGAGAGTTCAAGGACAACCAGGGCTATTACACAGAGAAACTCTGTCTCAGAAGAAAAAAAAAAAAAAGACTAATATAAGTCCTTCTCAAATTCTACCAAAATACTAAAGAAGGAAGAACACTTCCCAAGTCAATTTACAAGAACATTGTCCTGATACCAAACCCAGACAAACAAGTGACCAGAAAAGAAAATCACAGACCAAAGTCACTGGCTACCATAAATGCTACCATGAGAGGTAAGGGTAGTTCATCAAGTGCAAGAAAAATGTTTCACAAAATTCAACAACTGTTTATGATTAAAAAACTATTTCAACAATTAAGTATACACGGGATGCTTCTCAACATAATAGAAGCCATACATTATAAGCCCACAGCTACATTATTATACTTGGTGCAAAGTTCTCATGATTTTATAAGACCAGGAAGAAAACAACAGTATCACTCCCCAAAATAATATAGCCCAGGGAGTCACTTGAGGAATGGCAAACACATGGCACCCAAGCTCCAGATGAAGAAGGAAGTGACCTGTTACTGTATGTTTAAAATGTCTAAATCCTCTACTGTAACAAGGACAGCTTGCCTTAGCTAAGCTTGGCATGGTGGGGTGGGCCATACCTATAACTCTCGAACTCAGGGGATGGAAGCAGGAAGGTCATGAATATGAAGCCATCCAGAGCTATCTGGCAAAACCTCGTCTCTGAGAGAGAAAAGACTCTTAAGAACAAACTCCGTAAATTTGAAGGACACAAAAATCAGTTACAATTCTCTACTTAACTCTTAAAAAAAAAAAAAGAAAAGAAAGAAAGAAATTTATGAGAACAATCTCATCTACACAGCCTCGATAAAAATGAAATCTCTAGGACTAAATTTCACTAAGAGTCTACACACCACTGAAAACAACAGAACAATGACAGGAAGTTAAAGATAACAGTAAGAAGGAAGCTATGCCAATGTGTGGATTGGAAGAACCACTACTTTCAAAATATCCACACTAGGGGCAGGACAGGTGGCTCAACACTGAAGAGCAGTGGCTGATCTTCAGAAGACTCAAGTTCGATTCCCAGGAGCCACAACTGTCTTGTAACACAGTCAAAAAAAAAAAAATTCTCACAGCATTTTTCACAGAATCAAAAACGACAACCCTAATGTTCAGAAGGAACCACAAAAGACTCCACATCAACAACGTAATCCCAGTTCAAATGCACAAGGCTCGAAGCACTCATTGTATGTATTTCCTGATGTCGAGTTGACGGCACAAAGTGCGTTGTAAAAACTGGTGCACCGATCAATGGAACGACAGAGTGCAGAAAGAGACTCCCATGCAGTCAGCTGGCCTTAAACAAAGATGCCGAGCACACAGTGGGGCGAGTGACAGTGTCCTTCCATAAGTAGTGCTGGAATAACAAAAGCATTTAACAGTGAAACTGGAGCCCCTCTTACACCACACAAAATTCACTCAAAATTGATTAAAAAGAAAAAAACTTCACAAAGACCAGAAAGCTAGAACTCCCCCCAAAGGAAGCCTGAGACGTGGCAATCATCCACACAGAAAGAGCACAATCCACAAACCAAAAGGCCACACGAGCACTCCACATACTGGGAAAGCACTCATGTGATAAGGAATCAGTATCCAAACACAGATCCAAAACACGCAAGGAATCCATGGCATTTAAGAGGAAAAAACACCCAGTTACAATCTGACTGAAGGCTCTATCCCAGAAGTGAGGAGGTCGAGGCAGTCAGACCTCTGTGACTTCCGAGCCGACCTGATCTATATAAAGAACTCCGGGCCAGCCAGGGTGACACAGTGAGACCCTGTCTCAAAATAAAATAAAATATGCCCCAAGGACTTGAACAAGTGTTTTTTCTAAAAAAGATGTACACATTTCCAGTAAGAGAAAGCCACTTCTGTTAGGATGGCTAGAAAGAAGGTGAGAAGTTCAGAGTGGGAACCGTAGGGGGAGAAAATGGAGCGCTTGTGAGGATGTAAAATCAGCACCGGGTACGGCTGTTCGGGCTTTGCACAGCACGGTCACGCAAGCAGCGCATGCGTGGCATAGCTCCATAAGCCTACCTGCGCATGTGCGTGGAGATCTTTAAAAAGCCAACACAGACTCCTCCTCTCTCTCTTCTCTGTTCTCTCCTCCCTCTCTCTCTCTCTCTCTGGGCTCTCTGCACGTACTTCTTCCCCAGGCCTGCCCACCCCACCCCACCCACCCCTTCCTCCTAATAAAGCTCTGATACTGGATTTTGTCTCGTCTCCTGACCTTTTGGCCGGGTAACGGGATGGCTACCCTGGAAAATGAAAATCACAACTACCAACCAGCCCATCCAGAAATCCTACTTTGAGGCATTCTAAATGGATCGAAATTGGGATCTCAATTCAATTCAAGGCACCTACCTCCCTTGTTTATTAAAGTTTTGTTCACAAGAGCGGAATGCCAATGTGAGGCACTCCCCCAGCTCATGCCGGATAACACATAAGCTGCAAGTCTGAGACAAACTTGAATGTGGGGCACCCTCTAATATGCAAACAGCCAACAACAGACACAAAGGGGCTTAGTAAACTTGAACTTATGGTGCCGTTGAGTGCTCGGATGTAGAACATGGCCTGCTTAAAAATCTTTGGGAAACACGCCATAAACAAAACCAGGTTACAACATTTGGAATAAATATCTTATTGGATGTGCAGATGAGATCGCGTATGAACAAGTGTCAGCAGTCTTCAGGGCAGCATGGGGAGGTGAGCAGCCGCACAAATAAACATGAGGATTTGAACTCAGATCCTCAACACCCACGTGGAAAGGCAAGCACACCCGTGATCCTGCTGCTGTCCGGGGCAGACACTGGGGGATGGCTTGGCTAACACAACGGTGACTGTGTTGTGTTACCCACACTCCCAAACCCATCGTCTGTAAGAAAGTGCTCACTGACTAGAAAACCTCACGCAATTCGAGGAAATGTTGATAGAGTGCCCAAAGGCCTAGGGAAACACAAAGCGTCCTTGCTTCTCCTGACATCTTATGTAACAAGGTCCTGGTGCTACTAAAACTTAGCTTCGGAACATGAATTCAACGTACTCGCTGCTCATGGACTCCTCTTCCTTGAAAAGCCATGGTTTCAAGCCTTTCCACACTGTGAGTAATAGGACTGCTGAGGTGAAAATAATTAAAACAATGTACAGGCTTAGAAGCCACTTCTTTTCTGAGTTCTTAGCAGATCCTTCCATGGTCAGATCTAAAAAGGAAAGGGATGCTAAACATTAACTGATGCGATTTTACTTTCAAATGGCGACAAATCCATTAAAATAATTTTCTTTTTTTTTTTCCAATCAAGGAGCATGGAAAACTAACTCGAGTACCACAATATTTGAAGCTGTATCTAAAATCCTCATTAAAACATAAAAACAAAGTTTCAGAGGTTTCTAGAGTATTCTACACGCTCTGGCAATCACAGTAAAGCCCCACTGTAACCCTGGGAGTGCCTGAAATCCAGTGATCCGAAGTGCAAGTTGATTACAATGATACTACTAAACTTGGACTTGTTAGAAGGTTCTCCATAGATCTCACCGTGCTTGTCTGTCACCCCCTTTGCAGGGAAGAGATGCCTGGCTTCTCGCCTTTGGGCTGTATTTATCTATGTGAGATTGTGGTGCTACCTAAAGGGGCGCCCGAGGGAAACGGAGAAGCTTGGCTCGGATCTTAAGTCCATCACTTGTTGACAGTGCCTACCTGAGCCTTTCAGACCCTAAGAAGGAAGGATGTGGCTTTGGGTGGGTAGGGAAATGGGGGCGGGATCTAGGAGCTGGGGAAGGGGAAACCAACAGAACGCACTGTGTGAAAATCAAAACTATTTTTAATTATAACCGAGTGTGTTAGAGCACATCTTTAATCCCAGCACTCAGGAAGCAAAAGCAGGTGGATCTCTGTGAGTTCAAGGCCAGCCTGGTCTACAGAGTGAGTTTCAGGACAGCCAGGGCTACACAGAGAAACCCTGTCTGGAAAAAAAACCAGAGAGGAAGGGAAGTTCCAGAATGACTTCCAGATCTAATGGGTGCATCAAGGACAGGCACCAGAGGCTGTCATGGTAGTGGCTCCTCTATTATCTCTTCAGGTGAGATTTGCCATTTGTAAGTCTACAGGCTCTGCGTCACACCTTATCCTCCATGTTGTTTCCCCTTTAACAGAAACATGGTGGCTGTACCTGATGCAGTAAACATTGCCTAGAGCTGAGATCCCACACAGTTTGTAAAGGTGGGAAAACAGATGGGAAACACCCCCAAATGACAGATAAGGCAGCATAGAGAAACAGACAGCCCAGGACACCTGGTCTCATTCATTTGAGAAACGTCTAATTGCCTTTTGATTCCAAATCCCATTAGTCTCTTTTTGGGTGGCAAAATGTGGCTTTGTGTGAATGGAACAAGGTGATTCTATAACTGTTCCTCAAGAGCTATTTAAAGATATAAATACTTACCGTTTTTGTTAAGCCACCAAGAAGATCTGGCACTCGTGCTACAGTTTGGAGGGTGGAAGCCTTTATTACAATGACATTCGCCAAGTGAATTGCATACCTAGGATCATTTTGAGATGTGTAAATCAGTTTTTAAGATTATGAAACTATGTGCTAGGCCATAATGTTTACTTTTTTATCTTAGCCAAGTATAGTTATATTTACGTGATTTCAAGAGGGAATCCCATAAAGGGGATATTTGGCTCCATAGACTAAAATTCACACATCAAAGGAAGAGATATTAAAAAGCTACAAAAGAAGACATACTTGGATCAAGAAACTGTAACATGGGGTTGTGGATTTAGCTCAGTGGTAGGGCGCTTGCCTAACAAGCACAAGGTTCTGGGTTCAGTCCTTAGCTCCAGAAAAAAACAAAAAATAGAAAAGAAAAAAGAAAAAGAAACTGTAACATGCCATGGCGGTGGTGGTACAAGCCTTTAATCCCAACACTTGGGAGGCAGGGATAGGCAGATCTCTGTGAGTTTGAGGCCAACCTGGTCTACAGAGTGAGTTCCAGGACAGCCAGGGCTACACAGAGAAATTCTGTCTCGAAAAAAAAAAAAAAAATGTTTAGAGGGCAGTTTCAGAAGCAGACATAAACTCTAGTGATGTGTTAGAGGCCACCAATCCCAAGGCTGACTGGCATGGATCTTTTCTCTTCCTCAGATTCAGTGACTTCCTGTTGGCTCCTTCAGATATTGGCCTTTGCAAGCAAAGACCTAAACCTTCCCCAGGCTAATTGTGAAACATTTACTAGCAAAGACAGAGAATGTTCTTCATGTAACTCAGCCGATGCCATCTTAACTGGATCTAAATTTCAACCTAAGAATAAGAACCTTGATGAAAAAAATAATCAGCAACTTCCACGATAATAAATTTTCTAATTGCAAAGAAATTGAGATCTGGGGCAGGGAGCCAAATGAGAATCTTGGCAATGAAAGAAAAAAAATCAAATAAAAATTGCCGTGGATAGCACCGTCAACAGACGGGTACAAACAGAAAAATTAATGCCGTAGACTAAAGCTGGTCCCGGAGCTTCTACATTCAGAGAGCAGTATGAGGCCTCTGATCCAAACAACTGGGTGCTAGGAGAAGCTGAAGGTGCAGAAAGCCTGATCAACTGAATTACAACAGAAAACCAGCCATACGTAAAGAAGGGTAATGCAAAGGACATTAGAGCCACGGACAGACAGAGCAGAGACAAAGCCTCTCCATGTAACATGCCAGTGGCAAGGCTGGGTAGACAGATACTAAACATCCCTAAAGCCGAAGCCAGGGAGGATGGCACAAGCCTATAATCCCAGCACTCCAAAGTCTGAGGAACAAGAGGCATGGGTTCCAGGCCAGCTTGGGCTACAAGCTAAGACCTGTCTCAAAGGATGGCCAGTGAATACTCTTTAATAACAAATGATGCAGGCTGGCTAAGTGGATTTAATAAAAAATAAATAAGCGAACAGATGACTATTCTCTGAGGATAGGGGTTGGGGGGATACCACTTGCCTTGATAAACACAGATTAGTAGAAAGGGAAGCATGGAAATGATGTAATGAGAAGGTGGAGTGTGCAGTGCCATATATGTGTATGTGTGCTGTGTGTGTGTGTTCTAAATAATATATATTCCCTAAATTATATATGTATGTATATATGTATGTATAAAGGTGACCACGCTGGGCGGTGGTGGCGCACGCCTTTAATCCCAGCACTCAGGAGGCAGAGGCAGGAGGATCTCTGTGAGTTCAAGGTCAGCCTGGGCTACCAAGAGAGTTCCAGGAAAGGCGGCGCAAAGCTACACAGAGAAACCCTGTCTCAAAAACACAAAACAAAAAAAGGAAACAATTAGTCAAAAAGACATAGTGATTGTCAATACAAATGTGTACCCTAGATCAGCTCCCCAGTTCTATAAAAGAAAGATTAGTGCCTATAAAGGAATAGGCGGGTCAGATGTGATGATGACCTGGGAAATTTGAACACCCCACCCTTATCAACACACAGACAAAAAACAAAAACAAAAAAAAAAAAACAAAGAAAAAGATAACTTCAGATTTAAATTTCACTATAGATCAGATTAACTCAGAAAACACACCAAACGTTCAATCTGATAGAGAATTAACATTCTTCTCAGTGGATGGACAAACTTCCTCCAAAAATCATACTTTGGCAAAGAAATCAAGTCTTAACAGATGCAAAGAAATCATCATTGCTTTATCTTATTAGAGCAAACTGGAATGAAACCGGAAAGAACGGAATGAGAGACTGCAGAGAAAGGCTTGAACATGAAGATTTAGCGACACACTTTCACTTTTGACCATTTTGTAGTTCTTTGACAACTTCACACGTGTGTATAATGAGCTTGGGGCATTGTCACCCCCTACTGCCCCTCTTTGCTCATCACCTACCCCCTTCTGCTGAAACACTTCCTTCTCCAAGGCCCCTCCTTCCTCTCTTATGTTTTCTTTGACCCGCTGAGTTTTCTTGCGGTGGCCTGAGTGAGCATGAGTTGGGGGGTATTTCCTGGAGAATGGGCAACGCTTCAGTGGCCACACGCTGAAGAAAATTACTGGTCCTCCTCTACCCTCCGACAAACTGCCTGTAACCCCTCCTTTTCATGAGGAGAGGGGCCTCATGAAGCCCTCCCCAGTGCACAAAGAAATGGGAACGAAATCCAGTTTTGAGCAGCCAACTGCAGCTGTGGTGAGATCAATGGCTGTGGGGTGTCCAGATTACTATTTCACAGTCTTCTCCCCAATCTCTGATGTTCTTCCTACCCCTCCTCCTCAATGTTATCTGAGCCTGTAGGGAGACAGGGGTGGGGCACAGATGCCTTCTTCAGGGCCAAGCATCCTACAGTCTCTAATTCCCTGCACTCTGACCAATTATGAATCTCTGTCATAAATACTGCAAAAAAAAACAAAAAAAAAAAAACCAATCTTCTCAGACTGAAGTTGACAGGAGCGTTGATCTATGGGCACAAATGTGCAGAGGAATGTTGTGTCCTTTAGTAAAATGACCATAGCACCTTCCCCTTGGAGACCTACAAACTCTCCAGGCATGGGCTCTTGGCCAGGTTGAGAGTTCCAGGTGTGAGCTCCCTCCTGGGGAGCGGGCCTCAAGTCCAGCCAGAAAGCAGTAGTTACCCCATAATACTCAAGCGACTATTGCTCCAATAGGCATATCTTGACAAGCAGGTCGTTTTTTATAGCCCATGGGGTACACACGTGGGTTGGACCATTGCTAAATTTTCTCCCTCAGCCGCTTGCCAGCACTTCCCAGAACTATAAAAGCTAGACCACATGGAAACTTCAGTTCCTATTCATTTTGATTCCTCAGTGCCTTGCAACCAAAGTGTGTGGTACCCTGCAACAATGGTGTCCTCTGTTCTTGTGCTGGTGGGCAACTAGGGATACCGACCATAGCCTGCAAGGTTTTGGGGGTGCTCTGGAAACTCCCTGAGAAACAGCTCACAGGGAAGTATCCCATACCTAGTACTAGGTTTTTCATTTAATAACTTTTGGCCTCTTGGGAAAACATTGTTCATCTATCCAAGAAAACAGGCAGCAGGAAATACTGGCAAGGATGCAGAGTAGAACATGAACCCTTCTACATGATTGCTAAGCAACTTTCCTATTATCCAGCTGCATCACCTCTGGATGCATGGCCTGAAAGAATCAAAGACAGCTTCCTACAGAGATAACTGCATGCTTATACTAACTGTAGTATAGTCACAACAGCCAAATTATGAAATTTGGCCTCCATGAGTACCAGTGGATGAACAAATAGAGAATTACACCTATGTGGAATCTCAGTCAGAAAGAAGAATGAAACCATATCATTCGTACAAAATGGACCTAACTGTGGGTTATCATGCTCTGTGAAACTAGCCAGGCTCAGAAGATGTACCCACTGCAGCAGGAGATCAATGATGACATTCAAATTTCCCCCTTGTCATCAGTCCCAGACCCCAACCTGTGGCATGGTGCCACCCACACTCAGGGTGGGTGTTCCTGCCTCAATTAAAACTTTCTTCAAACACCTTCACAGATAAACCATGGTGTATCTCCAGGTGATTCCAGCTCTCATCCGGCAGACAGTGAAGATTAACCCCCTTTCCTCGGCATTGGTGACAGCATTGGTTACTTTTGGCCTTTCTGAAGACAGCCATTCTTACTGGGGTGAGATTTCACGTTGTTGTTTAAGCTCTGCATTGCCTTGATAACTAATGGCAGCGAGTATTTTTTTCAGACATTTGTTGGCTGCTTGTGTTGCTCCTTTGGAGAAGTATATGTTCAGAAACACTGTAAAGTCGGTAAAAGCTTTGGGGCTGCTGGTAGTTAGAGGAAAAAGAAGGGTAGCTAAGCCAAGCACAGAGTTTTGGAAGAGCGAACACTGCATGGATGATAATGGATGCCATCATATGCTCATCAAAGCCCATAGATGCAAGACACTGAGTGTTCCTAAGATTCTAATGTTAAACACCAGACTGTGGGTGACAATAACCTGTTGAAGTCTATCACCAGTTATAATGAATATAACACTCTGCTGTGCGACACTGACCATGAGGGAAGGGGAGTCACACTTGCCACTCAGCTTTTCTGTAAGCACAGAGATGTGTTTCCCTGTAAGTATAAAGATGAATTTTCAAGAGAGAGGCAAAGCCGACATTCTTATGAACCCACAGACTCGCAAACAGGAGACTTAAATCCTTGTGGTGAGCAGGCTACTTAGGTTCTTAATGCCCTTGGAAAAGTGCCCCCACTGTAACAGGACTTTTTAGAGTCATTGTCCACTGGACTTAACCAAAAATGTTTTCTAACACTAATTATAGATGTTGAGTTTGACTGCTCATTCCAGCTCCCAGGTGTTAAAGGGCTTGGCACATTGTGGACATCAAAGGAAACCAACAAATTACTGATGCTGAGAAACACCCAGAAACATGGGGCTACTTACTCCATTTCCATTGCACTTGCTTGAACATGTTTGCGACTGACTCTTAAGAAATCTTGTTTCTACACATACACTATTTAAACAAATCTAAAAAAAAAAAAAAAAAAGATAGAAAGAAGTTTCCAATTCAGAGGTCTCCAGCCATCTTAGCACTGTACTTAGAAATTTAATAACAAAACCATAACTATTTGCTGCTACAAATTTGAGTCTAGTAATTTTACAGCATTCCTCAAATGTTGATGTCAAACTTTTGCCAGTTTAAAAATATATATAAAATAAATAATAATATGTAGTATATATTATATATATATATATATATATATATATTCATTTTTCATGACAGGGTTTCTCTGTGTAACAGCTCTGGCTGTCCTGGAGTTCACTTTGTAGACTAGGCTGTCCTAGAACTCAGATATCTTCCTGCTTCTGCCTCCCGAGTGCTGGGATAAAAGGCATGTGCCGCCACCACCACCCATAAAATGATTTTTTTTTTTCATTCTATTGAGATTTTATTTTTGATCAGTGTGATATTTAGGAATAGGATTGCTAATCACTGAGTCTTTGGAGATTATCCAAAGTGGTCTAAAGACTTGGGTGATAACGGTGTGTCACTGTAGGCTCATTGGTTATAACAAAAACTCCGCTGTGATGTGAGTGGTGGAGAGTTAAAATACAGGAAGAAACATAAAAACCACACTTCCACTGAAATGTTGCTAAGAATGTAAATCTAAAATATAAGGGCTGGTATTTTAAATCACTTTCATGTGGTCCAGTAAGTAGGTAGCTTTAATAAAATATGACATGTTTCTACACAAACACAGATGTGGTCAGAAATTAAATGAGATTTTGAGGTAAATTCATTCCCTTTGTATTTTCTACAGGTTTGAGTTGGGGTCATGAATGCAAATTAAAAATATAAAAATCAATGTTAGGCGGTGGTAGTGCACACCTTTAATCTCAGCACTCGGGAGGCAGAGGCAGGCAGATCTCCGTGAGTTCAAGGCCAGCCTGAGCTACAGAGTGAGTTCTAGGAAAGGGTCCAAAGCTACACAGAGAAACCCTGCCCCAAAAAACCAAAAAAAAATTATATATACAAAATTAGCCAAATTACACTTAGCTCAAACTACATGCTAGGCATTGTTCTATCCATTTTATGCAATCTCCTTTAGTCTCCACAATAGCCCTCTAGAGTAAATGCTATTATTATCCCCAAAATTAGTTATTCTGGAAACATCTCACATTGTTCAGGTAACTGGTAAAATGTCATATAATAATTCTAAGCATCTTGACTTCAACAGTAGCCTAATCCACTGAGCCACAAAGACTAAATGAATTCCTTCTCAGAAGAAAAGTAATTATCCATGCTATAAAGGTACTTAAGAACAATCTATTCCTAAAGTTTCTTTTGTCCCTACTCTAAGCCATCACTCATTATGATGAAGTTCTAGAGGAATGAAACATTTATATTTCTCTTTTATGAGTTAAACATGAGTTAAAATGCATTCATTTCTCCCTCCAAACATTTAGGGTTACACAGGGCAAATCAAAATTGAATACTTTAATATGAAAATGCTAACCAAAATAATAAATTAAACTAGATTTTTAAGAAACTGGTTGTAAGTGACTTACCCTGTCAAGGTCACAAACAGAGCCACTAATGACCTTGAGAGGATCTTCTTGGACACTCGATCCAAAGTCCACAGTGATACATACTTGGTCCCGTACAAAAGCATAAATCACAGAAGCAGTGCTGTTATTAGGTGGGTTATATGGAGTTTGTTTGGGGTAAGTACAAATTAATCTCCCACATATGAGATTTCTGAAAACATAAAAATGATCAGTATGCATTAGGTGGTTATTAGAAATGCTTTGTAATTTCTTTGACTAAAAATCATGATGATTTATGCCAACATAGAGAAGATATAGTATGTTTTTATGAATATTTAAGGCATAAAGTTTAAACCCACTGATATAAAGTACTCATTATTACAGTCTTTTGTTTATTCTGTGGATTATATATTTACTGTCAGGTAATCAATTAGAGACAGAGAATAATGAATAAATTTGTTAGATGTACCCTCAAGGACCTTACTAACAGATATGAAACATGATTTTAAAAAAATCTGACCATATAATGCCTGGGAGGCACTCACCAACCTAAGACAGAGCACTGGTGTGGCCTGGGCAGGCATCTCCATGACAGGTAAGGTGACCTGCTGACATCCCACACAACCTAAGTCAGAAGCTCATTTTTTAGTAAAAGGGGGGACCTGTAGAGCCCTGGCCCCTGTTTTGGGTAACTGTTGCCTTGCTTGCTGACCTCGACCTTGATATCCTCCCTATGCTAATTCCCTGCCAGGTTCCACCCTCCTGAATGCTTAAGGGAAGTTCCTTGTCTGTGTATCCTGCATATTGGGCCTTAACAGCTTAGATGCAAGATTGTAAAACATCAGTAGTGAACTTCTGCCCTCTGGGGTTCTCCCATTGTTGTGCTGTAAGCCTGTATGTAAGACCTCCTCCCTCCTTCAATAAAAGGCATTCAGCATTAAAAAAAAAAAAAAAAAAAAAAAAAAAAAAAAACAGCTGTGGTGTGTTTTCCACTTGTTGGGCACAATTATATCTGTGGAGAGATTCTTTTGGAAGAAATTCCAAGATGCAGTAATAAAGAAAGTTACCATTAAAAAGGGGGGAAAAAAATCTGACCATAAATAAAATAAGTTCCTATAGAAATGTAGGGTGGTTTTCTAGCTTACCAGTTCCAGAAAGCTCTGTAGACAAAAAAAAGAAAAGGGGAGGTGTTGGGTATGTCTTTCTGTATGCTGTGAATGTGTCATTCTGATTGATAAATAAAACACCAATAGTCAGGCAGGAAGTATAGTATAGGCAGGATAAGCAGAGAGGAGACACTGCGAGCCGCGGCCGCCATGAGAGAAGCAAGATGTGAAGGCAGAACTGAAAAAGGTACCAAGACACGTGGTTAAAAACAAATAAGAATTATGGCTTAGTTTAAATGTAAGAGCTAGCCTGTGGTAGGCCTGAGCTAATGGCCAAACAGTTTTAATTAATATAGGCCTCTGTGTGTTTACTTGGGACCGAGGGGCCATGGGAGCCAGGCAGGACCAGAAAAACTTCAACTATAGATATAAAGTATTCATTATTACTCACAGTCTTTTGTTTATTCTGTGGATTATATATTTACTGTCAAGTAATCAATTAGAAACAGAGAATAATGAATAAATTTGTTAGATGTACCCCCAAGGACCTTACTAACTGATACGAAACATGTTTTTAAAAAATATGACCATAATGCCATAAATAATAGATGAAATATATATATATATATATAAATTTAGGATGGTTTTCTAGTTTAGTAGTTCCAGAAAGCTCTGTAGACATTACAGAGCCAAAGCTTACAAGTTAGTTTTAACCAGGAAGCATAAATAAGCCAAGGAAACCTCAAAGGCTATGGTGTGTTTAAGAACCTACAAATGGCAAGAGCATGTAGGTGTGTAGGTGTGTGTGTGTGTGTGTGTGTGTGCGTGTGTGTATACATCTGTGTATAAGCATATGTATGTATGTGTATAGGTATGCATAGGTGTGCACGCACGTACGTGTGTGTGTGTGTGTGTGTGTGTGTGCGCGCGCGTGTGTCTGTGTGTGTCTGTGTGTGTCTGTGTGTATGTGTATATATATGTGTGTGTGCTGCCAACTATTATTTAACCCAGGGTCTAATACATAGCAGGATCTTAAATATGTTTACTTAACTCATGGACAAAATATGAAAAGGCTCTCTCTGAGGATGCACAAGAAATTGAGCTTGATTTTATAATACACATGGAGTAGTAAAGCATCAGGGGGATCATTTTTATAAGAAAAAAAAACCAGTATCTTTGGAGGGAAAGGCTCTATGGGCACTGTGAGTATGCTTTAGATTGCATTTGTGGGCTGAATGATCACCCACAGACAGAAGCTTTGTATGCTATGTTCTTGTAGCAGAACCATGTCCAGGCCTGGGCCTTCATTCGGGCTTCAGACTCGCTGCCATGCAAATGCGGTACTTGGAGCAACTGGAATTCATGGTATATACTAAAGGGAAAAGCTAAATAAAAAGAATATAGCATAGACAGTATCGCGGTCTGATGCAGCCCACCTCCATCCGCAGAATTTGTATCTGTTTTGCCGATCTTTGCCACAGTTACCGAACCTGTCAGTTTGACCCTGGATTTCTTCATAGCAGGAAAATGGAGCATTCCGTGAACCTATCAAAATTAGAAATACATTTAGATTAGAATATGTATTTATGTTCCTCCATGTCCTCATACACCACATTTCCTTCACCTCTGTAGCCATCATTACCCAACTCCAAAGGTTTCCTAGTAAGTTGCAAGGACAGAGAAAGAACAAAGAGGAAGGTGGTGTTCCTGACTATAACTTGATGTTGCTTTGCTACACTGTATTCATTTCCATAGCACAACATACAAGAGAAGTGGGGGTTGTAGATGTGTGTATAGAGGAGAGGGCTTTGTCAAAGAAAGCAACAAAAAGCACCATTGCTTCATGGGAGGCAAGTCTTCCCAAATGGCTCATTGCTGAAGGTGCTGCCCTAGGTACTGTATGAAATCGTGGAAGAGTAACTGCATCATGAGTATCCTTAATCAGGGGACTAATCCACTGACAGATTGGTAACCTAGGGGGCATTAATAGGAGCTGCCAGAAAATAGGAGATGGGTTAGGTTCTGAGATGTAGGAAGTAAGCTGGTTGGTTTTAATGTCAGTGTGACAATATAGAATAGTATGGGAACAGTGTCTCAGTGAAGGATTGTCTAAATCAGGTTGGCCTGTGGGCATGTCTGTGTGAGATTTGATGTGGGAAGACCCAACCCACCATGGGTGGCATTAGTCCCTAAGCTTGAGTCCTGAACTGTCTAAGTACAGAAACAGGCCTAAGCAGAGGAAGCATGCATCATTCATTTTCTCTGCTCTTGACAGTAGATGTGATGTGACCAGCCAGCTGTCTCAATCTACTCATGCTTTCCTGAAATGACAGATGTAACCTGGAATCAGAAACTCTCATAAACCCTTTCTCCCCCAAGTTGTTTTAGTCAGGGTGTTTCATCACAGCAACCAGAATTGAAACTTATATAGAGAGGATGTCTTATACACCCTTTTCCATCAGTATTAGAGACTCATTTTTTTTTTTCTGGAGCTGAGGACCAAACCCAGGGCAAGCACTCTACCACTGAGCTAAATCCCCAACCCGAGACTCATTTTTAATCCAACTTAGTTTCTCAGAGTGAGACTGAGTCATTAAAAGGAAGGCATTTTGTAAATGTGAAGTCATCTGACAAATGTTGCCTTAAATCTGGGGTGTTTACCGAGCCTCCTAAGTAATAGAAATTGCCTATTCAGGAATGACATACTGTATTTCTAGTCCCTGTACTATATTATCAAGTCCTATGAAATGCAATCAAATAATGGATGCATTTTAATAGATTGCTACTCATAGAAGGTACTAGTGTAATAAAATATTGCATAAATATTTTATTTACAAATAAATAAAATAAAATATTGGGTTATTATGGTCAACAATGAGGTAATGCTTCAAAAATACCATGGAGCAGCAAAGGGCTTAATATTGTCTTCCCTGACAACTATCAGAGATAAGTAAAAACAGTAGGCCATTAATCCCACATCAGCTGAGATAAAGAGCCCACAGAAATGTTAGCTTTCTTACCTGACATAGAACTGATCCCACCTTAGACTAATAGGAATTTCAACTTAATATCTCAAACCAAGCTGTTTTATCCCTGCACTCTTTACTTCATGCCATTAGCTAGTCAGATGATGAGGCCAAACTTAGAAATGGTCCTTGAGTCCATTTCCCCCTCGACAGCTACCTCCATCTCCTAATTGGAGTCTTCTTGACAATGCGTAAGTGTGCTCATCTTCTCTACCATATTAGTTTCCAGTGGTTCCCACCATGCTATCTACAGTGACCTATAAAATATAACTACAATGACCCTTTTTCAATAAAAACCATGGTTTTGGTCTCTTACTTAAATATATTGACTGGTTTATCATTATACTAAAGAAAAAAAATCAGATCCCAATACACTACATTTTAGTCAAACTCCCTACCAGGACTTACGTCAACAGTTCTCGACCTGTGTGTCACAACCATGGGAAAACACTATTTCTGACAGTCTTGGGAACAGAGACACCACTAAGCAGCAAAACTACAGTTATGAAGCAGCAATAAAAATAAATGTATAGCTGGGGTTCCCCAAGGTTGTCAGAAATATGTGTTTCCCAATGGTCATGACCCACACTCTATGAAGTGCTAAAACAGTGGCTGTATTTCTCTCTCTGGAATATTCTTTCCAAGCCATGTCTTGATTGGCTCCTTCTCACTGTTCCCATTTTTCCCTGAAGTTTCATTTCTTCAGACAAACATGCCAGGCAACTAGACTTAGTCCTGTCACCTTGCCTGTGGCTTTGCACTATTTGATCACTCAAATATTTTTGTACATAATTCATGTCCTTACACATTTTTTATTTAATTCATTTTTTATTTGTCTATCCATAAATTTTTTGTTTGTCTGACGCCCTGCCACATTGGAATTTAAGCTCCATAAGAATAGGAATCCTTATCTCAACCTTGTTGTTCTCACCCAATTTTTGTCTACATTCTCAAAAGTAAGAAGGCTACTTCCACCCAACTAAGATGCTAAATAAATATTTACATAATTAATAAGGACCATAAATAATCAACTGGCACCAAACATTGGTTGGACTGTCAACCATGTCCATTCTCTTTCATATGAATTTGGCAATCAAAACCAGGATTTCAAATATGAACATATCTCTTCTATTAGAAACTATAGAGGCGTTTTTATTTTTGGTTGTAAGCCTAGCCTTCTCTCCAGCCCTAGATGTATTTTTTAAGCATAATATTTGAAATAAACTCTTCATGGTCTTTCCAATAATTTTGCCAATGCAACTTCACCCTATTGAAAGTCATTTTAGCCCAACTGAGGGGTTATTAATTCAACAGCATTCCAAGACTTTGCAGAGGGTACCAAGGGAAAATTTCCATAGAAAGATAGGGGTTTCCCTTCATAGTAATCCAGAGAAGTAACCAATAGTTTTCTATTGATCATCTGTCAGAACACTCATCTTGTGCAAAGTGAGGAACTGCATTCCCCTACTCTTGCTGTATTGCAATATGTCTCCTCCTTCATGCTTGATTACTTAGATGTTTTGGTGTTCTGACATGAACTGCACATAAATTGACACTATATCTTCTTGATGAGGTGACTTCTTTATCATTATATAATAAAAATGTCTTTCCCATCTCTTCATATCAATGTATGTATAGACACTTAAAACTGAAGTAAGTCTCTTGTGTAGAGCAAACTCCTATTCAGGATCTGGAGGGCAAACACAAAAGGCTACAACTTCAGTTGCCAGGGAGTTGGCTGGTTTTCTGGGAGTGTAGTTCAAGTGCCTAAGATGTAGGTATGTGTGCAAGGGCTACAGAGCTGGGATCCATAGCTTAAAGCAGGGCCCAAGGAAGTATTAGTCTTTATCTACAGTACTTGCCAAGTTTGAGGGATACACAATGGGTCTAAAACACTAGCAAGGATGGAGAAGTCGCAGAACTGGGGTCTGTAGTATGGATCTGTGAAAGGATACATGGTTTCAGGGTCAGGGGTTCAGTTGGATCTGAAAGTGGTTGCCCCTCCATTCTAGAAGCTGTGTGACAGGAGCTACTTCTTGGCAATGTGGAGAGAAGCACTACTGCATTTCTGTTTTCAGACAGGTTTGGAAAAGATGGTTGGTGGTGGCTGAACTGGCAAGAGGTCCCATTGGCTTCCAGGTAGCAAGCCATTGGAAGTCATAAATATTTTTAATATTGTTCAACATCACTAATCATCAAGCAAATACAAAAGAATAATCAAAGTGAAATATTGCCTCACAAATGTTGGAGTGATTGTCAAAAAAGACAAAAGTTAACAAACATTGGCAAGCATAAGGAGGAATAGGAGCACTCGGCCACTGGTGACAGGGATGGGAGCACTTGGCCATTGGTAACAGGGATGGGAGCACTTGGCCATTGGTGATAGAGATGGGAGCACTTGGCCATTGGTGATAGGGATGGGAGCACTCAGACAATGGCAACAGAAGTATAAGCTAGTATAGAATCTATTGAAAACAGTATGGAGCTTCTTTAAGAACTCAATACAGAATTATCTCAAGATTCAGAATCCCACCTTTGTGTACTCAAGGGAAATAAAAGCATTTTCTCAAAGAGATACATGCATTTCCAGGCTTGTGATTACATGCTTCACAACTATCAAGATTTTGAAACAACCTAAAGGTCCATTAACAAAATAGAGAATAATGAATTGGTTAATTTTTAAAAGATAGATATATATGGGTAGATGGATGGATGGATGGATGGATGGATGGATGGATAGATAGATAGATAGATAGATAGATAGATAGATAGACAGACAGACAGACAGACAGGGGATTTATATGGAACAAAAAATTTACCTTCTCCATATATCTCCTCACAGCGTTTATCCAGGTCAGGACAGTCTCCATCATAACAGATAAACCCACCTGCTTTGCAAGTGTGCCCATTTTGTATAGTTACATCAGGTGGACAGGCTCCTGAGCTCCCATTGCAGACTTCAGGGATATCACAGTCTGGATGCTTTGGGGGCCTACATTCTTGGTTTTGTGCTGCAAACTAACAGGAAAAATATTTTATATATAACAACACTGTGTTCACAAGTATTTCAAACAATATTGATCGTGTATGTGTTCTTTTGATTCTTTGGTGTGTTTCAATCTCTTAGTATACATCACTGTGTTATTCATTTAAAAATAAATTGAATGTATGAAAAGGAGAGATAAGGCGTAGATATATAAGCAATAGTATAACAAAAAAAATGTGATATGTGGTCAGCGGATGACTCAGTGGGGAGAGTGCTTGTGTAAGCATGAGAAAATGAGTTCATGTTCCCAGAACTCACACAAAAGCTGGGCATGGCAGTGTGCACCAGCACTCTTAGGGTGGGGGTGGGGGTGGGGTCAAACAAGAAGATTCCAAGGTTTATGTGCCAGTCAGTCTGGCTGAAATAGCAAGCTTCAAGCTGAGAAAGAGACACAGGTCAAAGAAGTAAGGTAGAGACACAATAGAGGAAAGTCATCCTACTGTCGACATCTGGCTCCCACACAGGCCGTGTCACCCACCTAGGCCAGGGTACACACATGCCCGCACGCACGCACACACATACTGAAGTTTTATGCTTTCACTCAAGGGAGCAAGGACCACTGTTAGCCTTGTAGAGTGAAAATATTTCAGTTAAGTCAATTTTTAAAAAATACATAAATGCTTATACCACAGTTTGCAATTGCAGAATACTTATCAATTCTGCTACAAATGTAAACAAATCACTGAGAAGAGTGCAGGTGAATGGGGATTGAAGAAGCACTGAACCATGGGAATTTTTAAGAAAGGAATCCAAGTATAACGTTTCTGCTACATTATAATGTTCCATACAGGGAAACCTGAAAGTTTATATAAGGAATCTTAAAGGAACGTCTATCTTATACTTCTTAGCCATTATTTTCATTTGACACTAAAGATAAATATAACCATACTATGGGTTTCTAGAAAGCAACCATAGCTATGTCAATTAAGAACAATGAAGAACGGCAGGTAGGTCAATCACGGTAGTCTCACATGGGAAACTCACTATAACCCACATGGGAAGACCTGGAAAGTGAAATGGATCAGCAACTACCGTGGGATCCTTCAGAAATAAAATTGTCCATGAATGAGAAGTTCATACCTCAGTTTTAAAAAAACAAATAAAAAAAACCATATAATTCGATTGGGAAAAATGTTAGCTGGCCCTGGTAATACAGTCTTATAATCCCATGGTTTGGGGATACTGAGGCAGGAGTATTGTAAATGCAAGGACAATCAGGGTTACAGAATGAGCTAAAGCAAAGTATGGGTCAAACAGAGAAAGTGCCACACACAAAAAAAAAAAAAAAAAAAATGGGGGCTACTCCAAGTTATTAAAATAGTGGTAGTAGACAGAGACTGAAACGTTGAAGAAAATGTTACAAAGTGAGAAACTGAATCCTCAATGTATTATCTTTTTCTTTACTTAAAAGGTACTTTGCTACACAGAGAAACCTTGTGTGGGGGGGGTACTTTGTTTTCATATAAAACTGTAGTCATAAGTCAGTGCATCCTCTGTATAATTCAGCATGTGCTTATAGAATGTTACTAAACTTAAATCTTACATTACAGGCTTGGCAGCAGGTTTGGGAGGGAGACATGCTGTCACAAGCATTCCCTTGTTTCAGAACACAAGTTGTCGGTTCACAACAGCTATTGGGCCCACATTGCTGCAAAGAAAGATACACGACAGTGACCAAAACTTGATAGAGCGCCATGATCTAGGAGATATTAACAATGGTGGCGTGCACAAATATTACCATTCATAAATACTCATAAGGCTTAATGGGGTCTTAGTAGAGTAACTGATATCTATTTTCCCTCCCAATCCAATTAGAAGCCATAGAAAAATGCAGGAAATAACTTTTTACAGCAATTAGATACAACAGGAAAAGAAGAACCACAAATCACTATAGAAAGAAAACCAAAGAAATGAATCAAGAGCTTGGGAGGTGTTTTCCGGAAAAGACCGTGGTAATCGCAATGACTTAAAAAGACAAGATAGTCCTTCTAACCCATGGGATGCAAACCCTCTTTCTTTGTGATCCCCTTTGCCAGGCTTCTTTCCTTTCCTATCTCCCTCCATAGCCTCTGTTTCCCCCTGGCATGTGGCCATCTCCATCTGCATAGGCCTGGGTCTGCTCAGGTGTCCTTTTAACCTACTTTGTTCAAAAGCCACCTTGGAATGTTGAGACACTCCTTCCTTCTCCCATCCTTCTCTCTTTCCATGGTCATCTTAGCGCTCACAGGCCCACTTCCAGACCTATGGTTTCAGAGCAGATTTTGCCAGTCCAGTTGACTTATCCACCAGCTTTTCCTGGTCTAGCTCAGGTCATGTAGCTCCTGTATTAGACCAGTCTAAGGAAAGCCTGATTATCACATCAGAAAGACAACCATAGAAAGAAGTCGACATGCCCAGGTCAAACCACAAAAACAAAAACAACGTGAATGGCCAAAACAGCTCCCAACATACCCAGTAGTCCTTAGAAGTAGAATCGCTAAGAACAACCTAGATGAACCATGGGACACAGAAATTAAAAGAATTGTATACCTTATCAAATAATTCAAAATTTTAAAGTAGACATGAACAATCACTTCACTGAACTCCAAGGGGATAACAAGAAACCCTGAGTGGTGCCCAAGAAAATACAAATACATAGCTGAATGAAATTAAGGTAACCCAGAATTTGAACACTGACTTCAATAAGGAGACAGAAACATTGAAAAGTCTACCCCCACCCCTTGCAGCTCCAGTTGCAGGTCAGCAGGCAAGACTTCTGCAGACAAGCCAGCCCACCACTAACCCCCTCTGGACCTTGTAATCTACAAGCCCCACTCCATTTCCCAGACACATCCATCCCCCTGACACCACAGCTCCTCCCTGAGACACAGACTCTCGATTGGACTGAGAGGTGAGAGACTGTTCTCCCAGCTGGTCACCCCAGTCTCTAGGCCCTAGGCCTCAAGGCACAACCCATGTTCCCCCAACCTTACTATTGCAGTCCCAGTTGCAGGCCAGCAGGTAAGACTCGTATGGGCAGGCCTTTGCACCCCACATTGGATCCAGCAATCTACAAGTCCCACTCCATCCCCCAAACCTATCCATCCCCCAAGACCCCAGCAGCTCCCTGAGACAAACACTGCCAGGCCTAATTGGACCAAGAGGGGCTCCCTGAGATACAGATACTGCTTGCACTAATTGGAGAAAGAGATGAATAAATGCCAGTGCAAGAACACATTCAACAATCTAAAGAGCAATATGGTACCACCAGAACCTAGCAGTTTTACAATAGCAAGACCTGAATATCCCAATGCAGATGAAGCAGAAGAAAATGACCTTAAAAATTACTTTATGAATATGATAGTGGCCTTTAGGGGAAATGAAAAATTCTCTTAAAGAAATTGAGGAAAAGACATACAAAAAATTGGAAGAAATCAATAAATCCCTCAAAGAAAGCCAAGAAAAAGAAATCAAACAGGTGAAAGAAATAGTTCATGACTTAAAAATTGAAATAGAGGCAATAAAGAAGACACAAACTGAGAGAATGCTGGAAATGGAAAATATGAGTAAATGAACAGCAACTACAGATGCAAGCATAACAAACAGAATGCAAGAAATGGAATAGAGAATCTCTGGCATTGAAGATACGATAGAGGAAATAGTCAAAGAAAACATTAAAGCCAACAAATTCTTAACACAGAACTTCCAGGAAATCTGGAACATCATAAAAGACCAAACCTAAGAATAATAGGGGTAGAAGGAAAAGAATTCCAGTTCAAAGGCACAGAAAATATATTCAACAAAATTACAGAAGAAAACTTTATCATCCTAAAGAAGAAAATGCTTATGAAAATACAAGAAGCTTACAGAACACTAAATAGACTAGATCCAAAGAAAAGTTCCTTCGCATATAATAATCAAACCATTAAGCATAGAGAATAAAGAAAGAATAAATCAGAAATGAAAGAGAGACACAACAATAAACAACAAGGATATCCAGAGAATCATCAGGTCATACTTCAAAAACCTGCACTTCACAAAATTGGAAAATCTAAAAGAAATGGACAATTTCCTGGATAGGTACCACATACCAAAGGTAAATCAAGATGAGATAAAGTAATTAAATAGGCCAATAACCCTAAGGAAATAGAAACAGTCATTAAAAGTCTCCCAACCAAAAAAAAAAAAAAAAAAAAAAGAAAGAAAAAGAAAAAGAAAAGCCCAGGACCAGATGGTTTCAGCACAGAAGTCTACCAGAACTTCAAAGAAAAGCTAATACCAATACTCCTCAAATTGTTCTACACAATAGAAACAGAAATAACATTGCCAAACTCTTTTTGTGAGGATACAGTTACCCTGATACCCAGACCACACAAAAATGCAACAAAGAAAGAAAATTACAGAACAATATCCTTCACGAACATGGATGCAAAAATACTCAGTACAGGAAAATTGAATCCAAGAACACATAAAAAAAAAATCATCTACCATGATCAAGTAGGCTTCTACCCAGAGATGCTGGGATGGTTCAACATATGAAAATCTGTCAATGTAATCTATTATATAAACAAAATGAAAGACAAAAACACATGATCCTTTCATTAGATGCTGAAAAAGCCTTTGACAAAATCCAACACTCCTTCAAGATAAAAAGGTCTTAGAGAGATCAGGAATACAAGGAATATACCTAAATATAGTAAAGGCAAGCCAACAGCCAACATCAAATTAAATGGAGAGAAACTCAAAACAATTCCACTAAAATCAGGAACAAGACAAGGCTGTCCACTCTCTCCATATTAATTCAATATAGTACTTGAAGTTCTAGCCAGAACAATAAGACAACAAAAGGAGATCAAGGGGATACAAATTGGAAAGGAAGACATCAAACTTTCACTATTTGCAGATGATATAATAGAATACATAAGTGACCCAAAAAAATTTACTGGGGAACTCCTACAACTGATAAACACCTTCAGTAATGTGGCAGGATACAAAATTAACTAAAAAAAAATCAGTAGTCCTCCTATATACAATTGATAAATGGGCCAAGAAAGAAATCAGAGAAACATCACCCTTTACAATAGCCACAAATAATATAAAATACCATGGGGTAACTCTAACAAAGCACATGAAAGACCTATATGACACAAACTTCAAGTCTTTGAAGAAAGAAATTGAAGAAGATACCAGAAAATGGAAAGATCTCTCATGCTCATGGATAGATAGAACCAACATAATAAAAATGGCAATCTTACTAAAAGCAATCTACAGATTCAATGAAATCCCCATCAAAATCCCAACACAATTTTTCACAGACCTCAAAAGAACAGTACTCAATTTCATGTGGAAAAATAAAAACCCAGGATAGCTAAAACAATCCTTCACAATGAAGCAACTTCTGGAGGCATCACTATCCCTGACTTCCAGCTCTACTATAGAGCTATAGTAATAATAATTTTAAAAAAAACAGCTTGGTGTTGGCATACAAACAGTCCATGTGGACCAATGGAATCGAAATGAAGACCCTGACATTAAGCCACACACCTATGGACATCTGATTTTTGACAAAGAAGTCAAAACTGTACAATGGAAAAAGAAATGGTGCTGGCATAACTGGATGTCAACATGTAGAAGAATGCAAATAGATTCATATCTATTTCCATGCACAAAACTCAAGTTCAAGTGGATCAAAGACCTCAACATAAATCCAGCTACATGGAATGTAATAGAAGAGAAAGTAGGAAGTACCCTTGAACACATTAACACAGGAGACGACTTCCTAAATATAACACCAGTAGCACAGACACTGAGAGCAACAGTTAATAAATGGAACTCCTGAAACTGAGAAGTTTCTCAAGGCAAAGGACATGGTAAATAAGACAAAACAATAGCCTACAGAATGGTAAAAGATCTTCACCAACTCTATATCTGGTGGAGGGCTGATCTTCAAAATATATAAAGAACTTAAGAAACTAAACATCAAAATACCAAACAATCTAATTTTTTTTAAATGGGCTACAGATCTAAACAGAGATTTCTCAACAGAATAATCTTAAATAGCTGAAAGACATTTAAGGAATTTCTCAACATCCTTAGTCATCAGGGAAATGCAAATCAAAATAACTCTGAGATACCATCTTACACCTGTCAGAATGGCTAAAATAAAAAAACACTGATGATAGCTTATGATGGAGAGGATGTGGAGCAAGGGGAACACTCCTGCAGTGTTGGTGGGAGTGCAAACTTGTACAGCCACTTTGGAAATCAATATGGCAACTTCTCAGAAAATTAGGAATCAATCTACCACAAGGACAGTTGCTCAACTATGTTCATAGTGGCATTATTCATAATAGCCAGAACCTGGAAACAACCTAGATGCCCCTCAACCAAAGAATAGATAAATAAAATGTGGGACATTTACACAATGGAGCACTACCCAGCAGTAAAAAACAATGGCATCATGAAATTTGCAGGCAAATGGATGGAACTAGAAAAATATAATCCTGTGTGAGGTAACCCAGACTCAGAAAGACAAACATGGTATGTAGTCACTCATAGGTGGATACTAGATGTAAAGCAAAGAATAATCATACTACAACCCACAGCTCCAGAGAAGCTAGCTAACAAGAAGCACCCTAAGAGGGATGCATGGATCATGTTGGGAAGGGGAAATAGATGAGATTTTCATGAGTAAACTGGGGGCAAGGAGGGCACAATAGAGGGGAGGGGAGGGGAGATGAGAATGTGAGAGAACAGGAAGGTCAAATTGGGGGAGAGAGAACAATGAAAGAGATATCTTGATAGAGGGAGACATTATGGAGTTAGGGAGAAACCTGGTGCTAGGGAAATTCCCAAGAATCCACAAGGATGACCTAGACTGCTAGCAGTAATAGAGAGGGTACCTGAACTGGCCTACTCTGGTGATCAGATTGGTGAATACCCCAGCTGCCATCATAGAGCCCTCATCTGGTAACTGATAGAAGCAGAGGCAGAGATCTACAGCCAAGCACCAAGCCAAGTACTGGGAGTCCAGTCAAAGAGAGGGAAGAGGGATTATATGAGCAAGAGGAGTCAAGATCATGATGGGGAAAATCTACAGAGACAACTGAACCAAACTCATAGGGAGTCATGAATTTAGACTGACAGCTGTGGAACCTGCATAGTACTAGACTAGGCCCTCTGCATACAGGAGACAGTTGTGTAGCTGGGTCTGTTTGAGGAGTCCCTGGAAGTGGGATCAGGATCTATCCCTAGTGCATGAGCCAGCCTTCTGGATCCCATTACCTATGATTGGACACCTTGCTTACCCCATAAATGGAGGAGGGACTTGGTCCTGCCTCAACTGAAGGTACCAGGCTTTTAACTCCCCATGGGAACCCTTACCTTTTTGGAGGATGGGATGGAGAGGTGGGTTGGAAGGAAAAGCTAAGGGGAGAGGGAGGAGGGATGAGAGAGGTATCTATGGTTGGTATGTAAAGTGAATTTTAAAAATTTCTTAAATTAAAAAAAGAAATACTGAAGAGAAGACTTTTAAGGATACAAAACAGTCTTAAATGTCTAACAAACGAAGAACAGAATACTGAACGTCATACATGAAGAGAGAAATAAGCAATACCCAAGAGACTCTAGAAAGAAAAGCTATAAGTTAATGAAATACAAATCACAACTAAGAACACAAATCTGAAAAAAATGACTGCAATCTATAACACATTTCAATAATCACTATAAATATTAATGGCTTCAAACTTCTAATTGAAAAACATAGACTAGGTGAATGTATTGAAAAACAAAATCTCTTGTCTACAAGAAAGTCATCTTAGCTTAGATAGGTGCCATGGGGATGGGAAATATATTCCATGTAGCCGGGTGTTGATGGTGCATGCCTTTAATCCCAGCACTTAGGAGGCAGAGGCAGGTGGATCTGTGTGAGTTCGAGGCCAGCCTGGGCTACAGAGTGAGTTCTAGGAAAGGCTCCAAAGCTACACAGAGAAACCCTGTCCCCAAAAGCATATATATATGGAGCAAGCAGTCATAGCTATTTTAGTATCTGACAAAATAGCCTGCAAACCAAAATTAATCAGAAGAGATAGGGAAGGAGACCGCTTGCTTATTAAAGGAAAGATCCACCCAAAAGGATATTACAATTCTGATCATTTATACACTAAACAGCAGGGCATCAAATTTCATAAAAGAAACACTAGCAACAACTAAGATCATATATTGACCCTGAAACATTGAAAATGAGAGTCTTCAGTATCCCTTTCTCACCAAGAGAAAGGTCATTGAGATAACCAATAGAGAGAGAAATGCTGGAATTAAACGATGCCAAGAATGAGATGGACCTAACAGACTTCTATAGACTAATCCATGTAAACACTAAAGAATATACTTGCTTCTCAGCAGCCCATGGAACGTTTTCCAAAACTGACTACATATTAGGTCAAAAAGCAAGTAAGAACAGACATTGATAAATTAAAATAACACCCCATATCCTATCTGACAGCCATGAATTAAAGCTGGCTATCAAGAACAAGAGGAATAGCAGAAAATACACAAATTCATGGAAGCTGAGCAACTCGCTACTGAATGAAATGGCACCAAGGCAGCTATCAAGAAGAAAACTAAAATAAAGTGAAAACACAACGTTCTCCAACCTTGGGACATAGTGAAGGCCGTTGTAAAAGGCAAGTTCACGGTGATAACAGCCTACACCAAATGCATGCTAATAAAACAACACAATAGAAAGTTCTGGAAAAACAAGAATAAATAAGAGCCAAAAAGAGTGAATGGGAAGAAATAAACTCAGGATGAAATAGAAACCAGCATAAAGAACACAGAAACCTAATGCTGGTTCTTTGTGAAAATCGACAAAATTGACAAACCTTTACCCAAATTAACAGAAACTGGAGAGAGATGATCCCAGTTAATAAGATCAAACAAAGATGAAAATGGAAACATTACAACAGACACCAAGGAGATTCACAGCACCATAAAGAAGACATACTTTAAATATATATATATATTCTCTATCAAACTGGAAAACCTAAAAGAAATGGATGCATTCTTTGATAGATACAACCTCTCGAGGTTAAATCCAGATGAAATAAGCAATGTAAGCAAACACCAGACCCCTAGTAAAATAGAATCAGTAATTTAAAATCTCCCAACCAAAAAAGCACTGGACCAGATAGATTTAGCACAGAATTCTACCAGACCTTCAAAGAAGATCTAGTGCCAACACTCCTCAAAGTATCCTGCAAAATAGAAACTGAAGGATTTTTTATAAGCTACAATTGGCCTCATACCTAAACTACACAAAGACTCAAAAGAGAAGGAAAATATATACCAATACCACACATTAAAATAGATGCAAAATTTCCCAATAAAATACTTGTAAGCAGAATTCAAGAACACATCAAAAATATTATTTACCATGATCAAGTTGGCTTCATCCCAGAGATGCAGGAATTGTTCAACATACATAAATCAACAAACTTAATCCACCTCACAGACAGACTGAAAGACAAAAATCACATGATCATCTCATTAGATGCAGAAAGCCCTTTGACAAAATCAAAATCCCTTCATGATGAAAGATCTGGAGAGACCATGGATAAAACTTGAAAAAAAAAAATCTTCCACACACGGTCAAACCAGATGGCTACATGTATAAGAATGCAAATAGAGCCACATTTATCATCATGCACAAAACTCAACTCCAAATGGATCAAAGACCTCAACATAAGGCCAGATACACTGAATCTGACAGAAGAGAAAGCAGAGAATAGTCTTGAACTCATTAGCACAGAAAAGACTTTCTGAATAGGACACAGAACAGATGCTAAGGACAATTAATAAATAGGACTCCATGAAACTGAAAAGCTTCTGTATGGCAAAAGGACACCATCCTTTGGACAAAGTGGCAGGTGACAGAATGGGGAAAAATTTAATAACTACACATCCAATAGATGGCTGATATCTAAAACATAAAAATAACTCCAAAAAACTAGACATTAAGAAAACATATAACCCAGTTGAAGAATAGGGTATAGTTCTAAACAGAGCTTTCAAAAGATGAAACACAAAGGGATGAGAAGCACTTAAAAGAAAAGTTTGACACCCTTAGCCATCAGGGAAATGCAAATCAAAGATACTTTGAGATTTCATCTTACACCAGTCAGAACAGCCAAAATCAAAACAGACAACAGCTTATGCTGGCAAGGATGTGGGGTAAGGGGCACACTCATCCATTGCTGATGGGAGTGCAAATTTGTATAGCCACTATGGAAATAAATAGGTGTGGCGGTTTTTTAGGAAGCTGGGAATATATTTACCTAAAGATCCAGCTATATTATTCTTGGGCATACTACAGAGGCATTTGCTCAGTGATGTTAATTGCTGCTCTATTCCTAATAGTTAGAAAATATAAACAGTCTATATGTCCATCCACAGATGAATACATCAGGAAAATGTGGTGTGTTTACACAGTGAAATGTTAAAACCAAATTAAAAAAACCAAAGTCATGATATTTGCAGGTAAGTGGATGGAACTAAAAAAAAAAAAAATCATCCTGAGTGAAGTAACACAGACTCAAATATGACAAATATATGTCTTCTCTCATATGCAGATGTTCTCTTTTAAGCATTCAATAAGCATGCTAGTATCTGAATAACCACAGAGGTTAGGAATAGAGTAAGGAACAACACAGGGAAGAATGATCTCCCAGGGAAAGGGAAATAGAATATATAGTTAGAGAGAAATGGGGAGACTGGAATGGGAGGATTGTGGTAGTTTGAAAGAAAATGGCCCCCATAGGCTCATAGGGAGTGGCAATATTAGGAGGTGTGGCCTTATTGGAGGAGGTGTGTCACTAGGGGGTGGGCTTTGAGGTCTCCAAAGCTCAAGTCAGCTTACTTACTACTACCTGCGGATCAAGATATAGGACTCTCAGCTCCTATGGACTAAACTTCTGAGATGGTAAGCCAGCACCAATTAATTGTTCTTTTATTACAAGAGTTGCAGTGGTTGTGACGTCTCTGTGCAGCAACAGAAACACTAACTAAGACAAGGATTAAATGAAGAGGGAGATGCAACACTGAAGTAAGTGAGGTAACATGGGGAAGGACAGCTAGCACTAAGGGCCATTTGAGGGGTCATATGGAAACCTACCACAATAGAGGTTTCTTAAAATACATACATATATATGGAATAAATCTAAGCAGAATCATCAAATAATGGAGGAGACAAAGCCCCAACTAAACATCTTATGCTTTAGAGCATAAGGACGATAACACAAAAGGCCTTCTAAAAAACCATATGGAAACCTACTACTGTAGAAGTTTCCTAAACATATACATATATGAAAGGAGTTTAAATGGAGTCACCACGTAATAGGAAAGCCAGTGCCCCAACCAGACATCTTACGCCACTAAGGAAACTCACCATTAGTAGGAATGAGTTACATCTTATTGAGTCATTGGCCAAAGTGGTCCCATGGAATCCCCCAAACATCACAGGTTATTGCCTGTTGGATGCTGTCCACCACCTACTGGTAAGGCCCTCTTGCTGAAGACAACACTTATGTCATTGAAGATGGAGAAACTGAGCTTGGGCTCAACTAGAAGTTTCATCCCTATGACAATCATTCATAATGCTGGGAGGTGCTCTGAAAACTATCATCAGCTACAAACCTTGTGACCTATGACAGCAATGTGTTAGCCCGGTATACTGGTACAGTAATGGCACAAATGTTATGAGAGTAACCACCCATGTTTTGATGGGATTATGGTCCACTCTATGGGATGGGACCCATACCAGATGCCTGAGACTAAATAGGTCATGGGCCGCAGGGGGGATCATCTATTGTGACAATTCTGCTTAAGGTACATAGCAATAAAATGACTTCTAATGGCATTTCTATACCTGTAGGTCAGTGCATCACTCAGCACACATCAGGAGTATTTTGCTTGTTTGTTTTTTCGTTTTTGTTTTGTTTTGTTTTTTGAGTGGATGGCAATTAAACAGAGACCTGCAGCTGGACAATATACAGACAATAAGAGACTCCAGGGCATTCATCCCTAAAATAGATGTGTCTTAATCCTCTTCTCAAGACTCAGGGATATATACAGAAGGAGAGTCAGAAAGATTGTAAGAGCCTGAAGTGGTGGATAACTCCATGAAAGCAGACACAACAAGGCAGATACACACATGGACTCAGAGAGACTGACAGCATACACAGGACCTGCACAGGTTCAAATGGAACAAAATCCCAGCATTGAAAAGGGGAAGCGGACACAAAATCCCACCTCTAACTAAGAAGACATCTGTAGTTGATATAGTATGTAACTGATAAGTTGATAAAACCAGTTTTCTCTTATGGAGTGTCACTAAATGTATCCAACCACACTCCAGGGCAGGCTACATGCCCAGGAGTAGTTGTCCAACATGATGTGGACTCCGTGGTTTGTTTGTTGGGGGGTTTTGTTTGGGGTGTGTGTGTGTGTGTGTGTGTGTGTGTGTGTGTGTGTGTGCACGCTTTTCAGTTTGTTGTGGTACTTTTGTCTTATTGGTTTGTTTGATTTGGTTTTCCCTTTTTGCTTTGTGAGAGAACATGAAATTGAGCGGTGAGGGGAAGGTGGGTATGACCTGAGAGAAGATGTGGGGGTGGGGTGGGGAGATAGGATACAATGAAAATGTATGAAAAAAAAAAAAAACAGAAAAGGCACAAATAAATAGCTTAATGGTGCAATTCAAAATTTGAGGAGGAGAAAAAACATACAACAAACACAAACCAGTAGGTGGTAAGAAATAATAAAGACCACAGCCGAAATGGATGAAGCATAAACAAAGAAAACGATACAAGGAATCGATGAATCTAGAAGCTGAGTCTTTGAGATGCTAAAGAAGACCGACAGACGCTTGGCCAACCAAGCCAAGAGAAAGGAAAAGAGGTTCCAAACTGACATTACCATACATGAATAGGGAAACACTATGAAGAAATTCGGGGACACTATAAAAAAATGCTTGAAAAACCTGTATTCTGTCAAGTTGGGAGATCTAAAAGAAGTGAATTCATTTACACATTCATTCAAATTACCAAAGTTACCCCAAGAGATCTAAACAGGCCCATAGCAAATTAGGGAATTAAAACACTTATAGATAGCCAGCCAAGTTAAAAAAAAAAAAAAAAAGCCAAGGCCCAGATGGAGCCATAGCAGAATCCAATCAGACTTTCAAAAATCTACAACCAAAACTCCTTAAATTATTCAAAAAATAGAGTATCTCCAAACTCATTCTGGTATTATTTTAATATCAAAACCAGGTAAAGATACACACATACACACACACACACACACACACACACACACACACACACACACACAGGAAAAAATTAAAAAGACAGACCAATAACCCTGATGAACACAGATGCAAAAATACTAGCCAACATGGACCAGGCATATACCAAGATCAGCCACTATGATCAAGTTCGCTTTATCCCCAAAATGCAGAGATGGTTCAACATATGTAAGTCAGTAAATGTAATCAATCATATAAATGCACTCAGTAGATGGAGAAAGAGACTCTGATAAAAATAAATCCAACTGCCTTTCATGATGAAAGTCCTAGAGAGGAGGACTAGAGGGAACATCCCTGAACATAAAGGCTACATATGACACCCCCACAGCCAACATCACCCTAAGTGGAATAAACCTTGAAGCAATCCTGTTGAAATCAGAAATGAGACACGTTCTCCATTATCCCCACTCCCTTTCAGTATAGTGCTTGAAGCACTACCCGAAGCAATAAGTCAGTCACATCAATTCATGGGATGCAGGTAGGAAAAAGAAGACGTCAAATTATCCCTGTTGGCAAATGACATGATACTATACATAGGAGATCAGAAAATTCTACCAGAAAATTTCTAGAATTAATCAACAATTTCAATGAAATGGAAGGATACAATATTAACTTACAGAACTCAGTAGCTTTTCCATCCACCAACAAACCTCCTCAAAAAGAGCTCATGGGCACACTTGCATTTATAATAGCCTCAAAGATATCAAAGATCTTGGGATAACCCTGCCCAAGCAGATGAGACCTCAGCAATGAAAACTTTCAAATCTCTGAAGAAGGATATTTAGGAAGACAGAAAACAGAAAGATTTCCCATGTTCATGTAGCTGTATAAGTAATATTGTGAACATGACCATCTTCCAAAAGCAGCTACTTATTCAATGGGAATACTAATCAAAATAGCCCCCAAATTCAACAACGCTCCATAATAAAAAAAGAAAAAGCCAGAGCCTCGACCACACTGAACAGGAAAACCCTACAGCAGTCCTCTAGAACAACCAGAAGTCTGCCCACTCCACCTCTTTTATTCAAATATATTTGAAGTCTTAGTCATAATAGTAAGATCAGAGACACATTAAGAGCTTCCAGCGGCGGGGGTGGGGGGGTGGGGGGGTGGGGGGGTGGGGGGGTGGGGGTGGCGCACGCCTTTAATCCCAGCACTCAGGAGGCAGAGGCTGGCAGATCTCTGTGAGTTCAAGGCTAACCTGGTCTACAGAGTGAGATCCAGGACAGGCACCAAAACTACAGAGAAACCCTGTCTCGAAAAACTCAAAACCAAATAAACAAACAAAAAAGAGCTTCCAAACAGGAAAGGAAGAAGTCAAAATATACATTTTTGTAAAACAAAAACATTGTTGGACATTTAGGAAAAGAAGCAAAAAGAACTCTACCCAAAAAACCATAAATAAATATGAAAATATAAAATTCAGTGCTTTTTAGCATGTTTCAGTTTTTGTGACTGATTATTCATTGTATGAATTAGTATGTTACATAGGACATTTTCACAGATGTATTGTTCAGTGAGCATATCCCCTTCCACATCCTCTATCTTCCCCTTCCTTGCTCTTCCCTTCTCCCATCAGTCTCCTTGTTCCCTAATCTTACTGCCATGTCAGATTTACATACATGGTTATGTACTTATACAGAATATCAGAACTACATATGAGAGAAAATGTGCTGTATTTGTCTTTCTGAGACTAGCTTAATTCACCTAATCGGATCACCTCCAGTCACATCCATTTTCTACAAATGATACAACTTCATTCATTGGCTTCTTTATATGCAAATAACAAGACACCTGCAGAACTCACAACAGCAATCCCATTCACAGTCTTACAAACACACAGGAATAAATCTAATCAAGAAAGTGAGTAAGGCACCAGAAAAAAAAAATGAAAAGGCATCCTACTTTCATAAGCTAGAATTTGGTAAATATGCTCACTCTAATCAAACTGAGGGAAAGCTTGCCATCCCTACCAAATTAACAATGACATTCTTCAGAGAAGTAGAAAAAAAAAATCTAAATTGTCAATAGTGCCACAGCAGACCATAAAAGCCAAAGAAATTCTAAATAAAAAGAATGAAGCAGAAAGCCACCACCCTGGCCGAGTACTAAATACACAAACGAGTTATAACACCGAAATGCGGTGGCACTAACGAAGAGAGCTGTGGAGCGTGGTGTGCGGATCAGAGGAGCCAGGGATAAACTTGAGGGTTACAGTCCATGACGTTTTGTAGCAGAGAGGAAGTATGCGAAATAAAGATGAAAACTACTATGTGGCATGACACAAGGGGCAAAGTATCCGAAATCCTACAGAGGGAGAGGGAGAGGGGAGAGAGGGAAGGAAGGGGAAGGGAAGGAGGGAGAGGGAGAGGGGAGAGAGGGAAGGAAGGGGAGGAGGGAGGGAGGGGGAGAGGGGAGAGAGGGAAGGGAAGTAAGGGGAAGGGAAGGAGGGAGGGGGAGGGGAGAGAGAGAAGGAAGGGGAAGGGAAGGAGGGAGAGGGAGAGGGGAGAGAGAGAAGGAAGGGGAAGAGAAGGAGGGAGGGAGGGAGGAAGGGAGGGAGGGAGGGGGAGAGGGGAGAGGGGGGAGAGAGAAGGAAGGGGAAGGGAAGGAGGGAGAGGGAGAGGGGAGAGAGGGAAGGAAGGGAAGGAGGGAGAGGGAGAGGGGAGAGAGAGAAGGAAGGGGAAGGGAAGGAGGGAGGGGGAGGGGAGAGAGGGAAGGAAGGGGAGGAGGGAGGGAGGGGGAGAGGGGAGAGAGGGAAGGGAAGTAAGGGGAAGGGAAGGAGGGAGGGGGAGGGGAGAGAGAGAAGGAAGGGGAAGGGAAGGAGGGAGAGGGGAGAGAGAGAAGGAAGGGGAAGGGAAGGAGGGAGGGGGAGGGGAGAGAGAGAAGGAAGGGGAAGAGAAGGAGGGAGGGAGGGAGGGAGGGAGGGGGAGAGGGGAGAGGGGGGAGAGAGAAGGAAGGGGAAGGGAAGGAGGGAGGGAGGGAGGGAGGGAGGGGGAGAGGGGAGAGGGGGGAGAGAGAAGGAAGTGAAGGAGGGAGGGAGGGGAAGAGGGGAAAGAGGGAAGGAAGGGGAAGGGAAGGAGGGAGGGAGGGAGAGGGGAGAGAGAGAGAAGGAAGGGAAGGAGGGAGGGAGGGGGAGAGGGGAGAGAGGGAAGGAAGGGGAGGAGGGAGGGAGGGGGAGAGGGGAGAGAGGGAAGTAAGGGGAAGGGAAGGAGGGAGGGGGAGAGGGGAGAGAGAGAAGGAAGGGGAAGGGAAGGAGGGAGGAGGAAAAGAAGAAGCAGATTACACCAGCCAGCTCAGCTGAGGTAATCTACAGGATTTGTCTCGGGCTGCCTGGAGATGGACTCAAGGGGAAAACCCAAGAGCGGTGTGAGAAGTCTCAGGAATGGCAGTCGGGGGCTGTACGTGGTTGTAGCCATAGTCGCTTCCGTTTGCCAAGCCCATCTTCCTGTCTGTGTGATTGGTCCCTTTTAGTCTGTGGAGAGCACACCCCCGGTAAAGGTGGTTTTCAAAAGAAAACTTTTGGGCTGCAGAGATGGCTCAGAGGTTAAGAGGACTGACTGCCCTTTCAAAGGTCCTGAGTTCAATTCCCAGCACCCACATGGTGGCTCACAACCATCTGTAATGAGATCTGGCGCCCTCTTCTGGTGGGCAGGGATACATGCAGACAGAATACTGTATACATAATAAATAAATAAATCTTTTTTAAAAAAGAAAACTTTTGGGTTGGGGATTTAGCTCAGTGGTAGAGTGCTTGCCTAGCAAGCACAAGGCCCTGGGTTCGATCCTCAGCTCAAAAAAAAAAAAAAAACTTTTAAGAGTAATTTAACAATAAAGAAGGAGGACTTGTTCTACAAGATAGTAACAATCCCCCCTTTTTTAATGGAACATGCAAACCAGTAATTCATGCCCATGTGTATATTGTATTTAAAGGGATTTGCATTATCACTGTAGATAGTGCAGTACCCAAAAGCACTGTATTCTGGACTGTGTGCATTCACTGTGTTGTCAGGACACACAAATGCTCAAAATTACCTGAAGTTCACTCCACAGTGTATGACTGGTTCCCTCATCATACTGCTAACCCCATGGGAAAGCTATGTCCTAAAAATGACGGGTTGGATTGATGACAGATTAAATTCAAACATCCAGTTATGAAATCGTTCATAGCAGTACTCCACACGGTACTCAGTTTAGACATGTAACATTCCAACAAAGAAAGGCTAAAACAATGAGTTTGTTATCCATTTCTCTAGATGACATACTCACTTGTTCGGAGCCACAATCACAGATTTCATTTCCCTCCACTATTCCATTTCCACAGATGGGTCTTGGACTAACTTGCATTTGTGGCTTATTCTGAAGGCATTTGGCACCCACATTAGATATAAAATGTTCAAAGTCACTCAAACTGCAATTGCTAAACACCTTCATACCTGTAGATTGCCTAAAAATGAATTCATATACTGTCATTAGCTGAAAGCATCTCAAAGCATAGCCCCATATCATATGTTAGCTTCACGATATTGTTTAATAGATGATAGCAAATGCTCCTAATAAGTGTTCATAATTATTCTGGAGGAGGTCATGTGATTTTTATTCACCACATTTTGTTACTTAAAAAAATAAATACAAATCAATAGTAAAAGACATGATTTTATAATAGATTAAAGGACTCGATTAGATACTACCAAATGAAAGAAAGGAATCAAGTTAATAAAATTAGAGATCGAAAGAAAATTATGAAGACAGACTCCAATAAAATCAGAATATCACTAGGGGAAATCTGGAAGAAATAGATAAACTTCTAAATGCATGTAATCTACCAAAATTAAAGCCAAAAGATGTCAACAATTTATATAAATCTGTAAACGGCATTGAGAGTAATTAAATCTCCCCATAAACAAAACCTCAGGACCAAGTATACTCCCTGCTAAATTCTCTAATATCAAGAGTTTCTCAGCTGTTCCACAAAACAGAAAGATAAGAAACATTTCCATACTCATTCTATGAAACCAACCTTCCCCTCAGACAAGAACTGAATAACGATACAGCAACAGAACAATTTCTCTGAGGAACAGAGATGCAAAATTTCTCAACCAAAGAATTACAAACAGAATTTAAGACCATCTTAAGAAGACAGTATGTCACAATTAAGTTAGTTTCATCCCAGGAATGCAAGGTTAATTCAACATATACATATCAATAAATGTAAAGTACCTTAAAAATAGAATTGTGGGCAGCAATCACGTGATTATTTCAAGAGATGCAAAAATGTCATTTGACAAAGTTCAACATATCTTTATGATAAAAATCCTGAAGAAACTAGAAGCAGTTGGAACATACATAAAGACTTCGGGAGACAAACCTATGACCAACATTATTCTGAATGGAAAAATATTGAGACCTTTTCTTGTCAGGTCTGGAACAAGGGTCCCCACTCTTTGTCCTTTTGTTTAGTAGTGTTTGAAGTCTCAGCTAGAGCACCAAGAAAGAAGAAAGAGCAGGGTGTGGCGGCACGTGTCTGCAGGTAGATTTCTGTGAGCTCGAGGCTAGCCTGGTCTACATAGTGAGACCCTGTCTCAAAAACAAAGAGATAAAGAGGGGTCTGGAGGAATGTCTCTGCAATTAAGAGGGCATGATGACCCAAGATAGGTTCCCAGAACCCACATGGGGTGGCTCACAACTGTGTGTGATTCCAGCTCCATGGAGATCCACCTCTTCTGGCCTCCACAGGTACACACACACACACACACACACACACAGCATTTAAAATAAAATATTTTTTAAAGAAAAGAGAAAAATAAAATGGAACAAAATTAGGAAAGAAAAATGTCAAACTATCCCTCTTTACAGATGACATTCTATACTTGAAAGACCCCACAGACCCCATCAGAAAACATTTATATCTGATAAACACTTTCAATAAAATTGCAGGACCCAAAATCAAGATACAGAAAATAGTCTCTCTCTGTCTCTGTGTCTGTCTGTCTCTCTCTCTCTCTCTCTCTCTCTCTCTCTCTCTCTCTCTCTCTCTCTCTCTGTGTGTGTGTGTGTGTGTGTGTGTGTGTGTGTGTGTGTGTGTGTGTTGAACTTTCTGAGAGAAAAAAATAGAAAAAGATCACATTGGCAATAGTTAAAAAAAAAAAAAAAGAAAGAAAGAAAGAAAAAACCTAGTAGCAATAAGCCTGCTGAGGGTGAAAGAGCGTCACCATGGAAAAAATGAACTATTGCGCCCATAGATCACGTCCTTGATCAGCCCACATCGGGGAAGCTTCAGTTTGCAGTAAAGGGAAATTACACCCTCAGCAGGATAATGTGCAGAGAGAGCGGGAGACTTTGGAACCCTCGGTCCTAAATGGGACATCTCCATCACACCCCTCCCCCGGGGCTCAGGGAGCCAGCTGAAAGGGGAGGCGGAAAGATTGTAAGAGGCAGATGTGGCGGGTGACTCTGAAGAAACAGCGCTTTCCTGACACCCAAGTGCTGATGCTCTACAAACTCATAGAGACCTCGGTAGCACAAAGGAGGCCTGTGCAGGTGCAAGCTAGATAGCATCCCAGCACTGGGAGAGGGAAGCGGACACACAGTCAAGACGGTCTCTGCAATCGATACCCACTAACAGGCGGAAAACCAGTTTTCTCCAGTGGAGTCTCACTGGGTGTATGTTGATACATCCTCCAGGGCAGGCCCTGTTCCCAGAAGCAGTTTGGCCAGCACAGAATGAACTCAATGGCAGCTTTGTCTTTTTTCCTTCTTAGACTTTTTCTTAAGTAAAAGAATAGCCATTTAAATACTAGCAAAGCAAATCCCAGAAGGTTCAACCTATTTTTGCAAAGTAACACAAGCACCACACATTTGAATTGAGCCTCCAGCTGACACTCCTTGTTTGTTTGTTTGTTTGTTTGTTTGTTTGTTTGTTTGTTTTCCACATCAAACTAATCAAGTAAACACAAAAGCTCTGCCTTAAAATAAATAAATAAATAAATAAATAAATAAATAAATAAATAAATAAATAAATAAACGACATGGGGAGGGCTGGAGAGATGGCTCAGCGGTTAAGAGCACTGGCTGCTCTTCCAGAGGTCCTGAGTTCAATTCCCAGCAACCACATGGTGGCTCACAACCACCTGTAATAAGATCTGGTGACCTCTTCTGGCCTGCAGGGACACATGCAGGCAGAATAATAATAAATAAATAAATCTTAAAAAAAAAAAAAACAACCTTTAAAAAAAAAAAGCCAGGTGGTGGTGGCAGCAGCAGCGGTAGTGGCGCACACCTTTAATCCCAGCACTCGGGAGGCAGAGGCAGGTGGATCTCTGTAAGTTCAAGGCCAGCCTGGTCTACAGAGTGAGTTCCAGGAAAGGTGCAAAGCTGCACAGAGAAACCCTGTCTCAAAAACCAAAAAAAAAAAAGACATGTGTTATCATCTTCAAACATATTTTAAAGGATCCTTGCTGGAAAAATAGATACATTTCACACAATACATATCTAAGGAACATTCCTTGACCTGTGTATTGCACATTGAACTTGTCCGCCTTGACTGGAATTGTTAATAGTATTGCTCACATTCTACTGCTCTCATGTTTAAGGTGAAGGTACATATTTTGTCATGAGCTTGATCTCCTCATAGTTCATTTAGACTGTAAGGAAACACTACACTTAACATAAAATAAACACAACTAACAAGCATTTTTGGAAAACTCACACAGCTGTCGGAGCCATGACGCAGACAGTTTCTGGGCAGTGGCATTTCGCTGGGTCATCGTATGATATTCCCAGACTGAGACCAAGCATCTGGGTGACGACAACAGAAAAGGCCTCCAGAGTCATGTTCTTGGGGTACTAAAGCGACAAAGGGGTCCAAAAGAGAAGGCACCGTTGAATGATAAAAGGACTTTTCCCAGTTGGGGCCCTTTTATTTTGTATCAAATCCTTCACAGTAATGGACATGTTTCTTTGGATGGGTGAAAACCTGGAGTTCCTCTTAGGAAAGGTACTGATACAAGCATCCAGTCAGTGTTGAGCTCTGTGCATTTCCCATTTTTTAACTCTATTCTCTTCCATTGCTAATATTTATCTCTGTCTTAATTACAAAGGGATTACCTAAGTTTTTATATAAACCATATATATCCCTCCCCCTTCTTAATCTTCAAGACTATCCTGGCTTTCCAAAAGTTAAATAGATTTTGTAAAAAGCCTCATTCTTGAAGCGTGTCTCCCCAGTGACTCCCCCTCACCCAGCGTCCTGCCTCCCCTGCGCAGTCCTAGGTTCTCATCTAGGCCTGGCCAACAGACTGTAACCACGGTCACTCCTCCATCACTTCAGTGCCGACATCTCACACCCTCTACAGATTGGATAAGAACATACCATTGTGACTCCTGCAGAGTATTTCTCAGTACACATCTTTCCAGGATACGTTGCTCCCACATAATTTGGGTACTCGTTATAACTAAACACATAAACACACATTTGTAATTAATCCCAGTGAGCAACTGACCTGTGAGAATTCTTGAAAATTTAAGGGCCCTAATTCAGAAAAATCCTACTCTGAAGTAAGTCAATGTTCATTGGTTAAATATGTCCCTAATTGTGGGAATTTAGAGGAGTCTCAACTACACTGGACTCCATGCTCCGATCTACAAACCACACAAAGCACCCACGTCTCTCTGCTGGCCTTGTCGCTCTCCTCACCTGTGGTTGAGGTAAGCCAAGTCACGGCTCTGATGTTTGGATCAAACACTTTTTCTCCAGTGCTAACAACAAAACTCGCTGCATGGAAACAATGTGCCACTTTTTTTTTTTTGTAGAGAATGTGACAGTGTCTTAGGGGAAGGACTTTATTATTTCTTAGCTCACCATTTTTACCCAGCTTGGAGAAAGAAGGAGCTCGAGGTCAGTGAGCCCACTATCTGATCTCACAAAAGCTCATGCCTGCGATAACATCCTCAAGAAGGCTGAGGGGAGGTGCTTAGTGTATTTCACACCACAAGAAGGCAAGAAAATGAAGGTGGGGGGGACCAACGGCTGTTCTGCTGATGTGCCTAGGGCCAAGTACCACAATGCAGAACAGAGACACACGACGGCTTTACAAAAGCTAAGAGGAAAACATACATCCTCTCGCCTCTCCAATCACCATCAGCTATGAGCCAAGAAGGGCTTTGTTTAACAGGTCAAAAGCATGAGGCCTGGTGCACTCACATGCACACACTCACATGCATGCACTCACATACTCACATACACACACCAAACAAAAAAACACACACACAAACTTGCTTAATACATGAGACTGGGGCAGGGAGATTAAGGGGGTGGATGTGAGTATGTACACATGTGGAGGCCAAAGGTCAACCCTCAGAAGCCGGCCATCTTTTTTTTTTCCAGTCTCACTGGGACCTGGAGCTGGCTGACTAGGCTAGGCAGGCTGACTGATTGAAAATCCCTCATCAACGCCGTCCCTGCCTTCCTGGCACTGAGGTAACAAGTGCCACCACACTTGGCTTTTCACGTGGCCTCAAACTCAGTCCTCATGCTTGCACAACAAGTGCTGTACCTACACTGTGTCACAATTCCTTAAGGCCAGACTCCCCTGCCAAGAGCGAGCAGAAGACACAGGCCCCCAGATGCAAGAAGTTCAAAGGATTCTTAAATTGTACAGTCCTGAGGCATAAATGTCAAGTCAAACAATCAAAAGGATGAAGCAAAAAAAGAGAATGTTCTTAAAAAGGCAGGAGAAAATGTCACTTTACATATAAAGGAATCTATCACACTAATGCCCGAGCCTCCTCATCAGACATATTACAAGCAGACCAAGTGAGGATGGGTAGTTAAAGAAAATGAATTCCCAACTAATAAATAATGCTGCACCCCCAACCTAACCTTCAGAATGAAGACAAGGACTTCCTCCTCAGGGAAGCACAGACCGGGGGTACTTCCCCATACCAGCCTGACTGCCCCAGAAACATTCAAGGTGTCCTGCACCAGAGGATGGATGCATGAAGGTAAAATCCATCACAGAACATACAGGTACAGAACTCATGGAGGGGCAGACAGGGACCGACTGTACTCCTGCCCCATCTCCACACTCACAGGCTTGGTTCTGGTCTAGACGCTCCTGCATTGGCCCAACCCGAGGCAGGTTAGCATCTTTCATCAGCCACATTACCAAGGAAACAAGTCCACATAACCAATATTTGAAACAAAGCATTTTTGCTGGCTTGTTTATTTGCTTTGGAGATGTGTGTGTGTGTGTGTGTGTGTGTGTGTGTGTGTGTGTGTGTTCATTATATATTATCAATTGCAAATTTATAAAAGTTGATCAAATTCTATAGGGTTGCCTTTTAATTCTGCTGAGTGTTTCCTAGGCAGAAGCTCTTTATTTAGTTCCATGTAACCCCATTAATTTGGTTTGTTTCCAAGGCTGTGGTTGGCTGGTTGGCTTGGAGAAAGGGTTTCAGGTAGCCCAGGCTGGCTTTGGACTCCCTATATAGCCGGGGAAGATTCTGAACTTCCAGTACCCCCATCTCTCTCTCTCAAGTACTGGGAATACGGCACACACCACCACATCAGTTTATGTAGTTCTGAGGCTTGCCAGCCTTATCAATGGATGGGTGCTAAGCAAGTGCTCTACAACTATGTTGCACACTGCTTCTGACGTTCCATCAAAAACAAAAAATCCTACCTCTGAACAACATCACTGAGCTTCTCCCCGTTTCTGGCAGTTCTTTTGTGGCTTCGGTATCTTAGTCAGGGCTACTACTGTTGTGATGAAACATCATGATTAAAAGCGAGTCGGGAAGGAAAGGGTTATTTGGCTTGCACCTCCACATCACAGTTCATCACTGATGGAAGTCAGGACAGGAACTCAAGCAGGGCAGGATCCTGGAGGCAGGTGCTGATGCAGAGGCCACGGAAGGTGCTGCCTACTGGCTTGCTCATCATGCCTTGCTCAACCTGCTTTCTTACAGAACCCAGAACCACTAACCTATGGGTGGCACCACCCACAATGGGCTGGGCCCTCTCATCGCACTTAAGAAACCGCCTACAGGCCTGCCTGCAGCCTGATCTTATGGAGGCATTTTCCCAACTGAGGTTTCCTCCCCTCAAACAACTAACTTGTGTCAAGTTGACATAAAACTAGCCAGCACATTCTGATGTTGTATTTAAGTCCTTTTCAAAGACTATTTTTAACTATATGTATGTGTATGTGGGGGTGGGGGGGCAAGGATGTCCTCTTGAGCACAGGTCCCCCTCAGAAGCCAGAAGCATTGGATCCCCTGGAGCCACCAGACATGGCTGCTGGCACTGGAACCCAGTCAGCCAGAAAAGCAGTTAGGTTCCCTTAACTGCTGAGTCACCTCTGCAGCACTACATTTACATCTCTGATGTTATCTGAATTTGTTTTCTGTATGGTAAGATAGAACAACCTCATTGCATTGTTGGGAATATGGATATCCAGTTTTCCAATATCATTTATTAAGGAGAATGCCTTCCTCACAGTATGTTTTTCCCAACTTGGTCAACAGTCAGTTTGTTTCAACAGACACGTGGCTTCTAGTGTGTTCTGCAGAGCCCTAGTCTAGGTGTTAGAATTACGCCAGCCTCGGAATGAGTTTAGAAATAGTGCTTCCTCACTCAATCCTAAAAGGGATGATGGTTCCGTCAGTTTCCTCCCCTTGTGGCTCTGGAAACTGTGCAAGAGGAGGCAGAAAGACTGTAAGAGCCAGAGGGGATGGGAGACACCAAGGAAAAGATGCCTTCTAGACACCAGACGGATGCACATGTGAACTCAGAGACTCGGGCGGCATGCACAGGGCCTGCACATGTCTAACCCAGATAAGGTCCCAGAGGGGAAGCAGACATGAGGCCCCATCCCTACTCCAGACACTATCCCCAATTGATAACTGATTGCAAAGGAAAAATTCTTTTCTCCAATGATATCTCACTAAATATACAAATCACTCTTAAGGGCAGGCCCCATGCCCAACAGTAGATAGCCAACACAAAACGAACCCAATCATATTTTTGGAGGGTTATTATTATTGTTGTTATTCTGTTTGTCTTATTCTGGTTGGTTTGCTTTCATTGGATGCTTGTGTGTTTTCTAATGAGAGAAACAAAGATAGGCTGTGGATCTGGGTGGGTAGGGATGTGGGGAGGACCTAGGAGGAGTTGGGGAAGGAGAGAAACCACAATCATAATGTACTTTAAAAATCTCTTTTCAATAAAAAATTGCTTCCCCTTTAATTTTTTTGCAGTTGTTTATGAATGATTAATATTATCCCTTTATGTGGGATAGTTAATCATTATTTAATAATTCATTTATCTAGTTTGGGGAACTCTGTTGGCTTCTTCCCCTTTGTTGTTCTAAGGAAAGGACTAACTTCTAAAACTTTTAAGACCAAAATAGGTGAGTTTAGACTTACTGTGTTCTTATTTTATGAGAGGTTAAAAACCAGTTGTGTGTGTGTGTGTGTGTGTGTGTGTGTGTGTGTGTGTGTGTGTGTTGTGTCTTTACCCGTTACACTGGGTAGGTATAAATGATGTGTGATGGGGAACCAGGTGACTCACATCCGTTCCCTGGCTGGAAACATTCCTGTTTCGGGGGGCCTCTGGGGATTCCTAGAGGAAATGATAGTCACCTTAATGCTTTCTGCTCCATGTTGCCTCATCTTGAAGGGCAGCTATACTCCATACTTGCTCTGGGAAGCCATGATGCCTGACCCAGGAGTCTCTTGCTCCCTTATTTCTTCTGCTTTTAGACTTACTGCAAGTATGGGAAATATAGGCCAGTCTCACCACAAGCTGAAAGAGGGAAAAGCTTTGGCCTAAATGGACATCGAGGAAAGCATTTCCATCAGCAAAAGCACCCATCTCCCCCCTCCGGTAGTTTAGTTCTAAACATGTAAGGAAAAATATTGTCTTAAGTCCACGTGACAAATGTCACCTTTAGCCCCTTGGAGTATGGTGCTACTAAGCCTTTCTCATCTCTTAAAGAGACGGGATGAACTTTCCACTTGATTTTTGCTGTTCCATTTTTACTGCGTGTTCCTGGACTTCATGTAGCTGTCATACGTGTCTCTGTTAACTTTCATGTGTTGTTTTGTGTCCCAAAGTAGAACTAAGTAACAAAACCTATGGCCTCTTCAATTTTTCATTTATTTTGTGCACTGAAATCATTATTAGTTTTTATTATATATTGTTGGCATGTCCAGTTAAAATGCAATTGTGCATTGTAATTATGAATGTAAATGTGAGTATTCTAGTGGTATATTAAAAGGCCCAATAAACATTAGCTACCTTATCATCTTGTGTACTCTAAACCTCTTAAAAATCTATCAAAATAGTATCTGGGTCTATTAAGTGTTCTATGAAAGTTTAAACTGCTATTTGTTTATATAAAACACTCATTGGAATGATAAGATGAAAATTTTATTAAGCTATAAAAGCCAATGTATATGCATAGATTTTTATAAGGAATTCTTTCCAAAATAGGTTCCAAAGGAAAAAATTTATTTAAAATTTTATTTGTTAATAGTCATTGGTAACATAAAAATCTCAGGACATAAAAATGCTAACATTAACCAAAGTACTTCTAAGTGATGTGTCTTAAAAATCTTCATTAGACTAATTGCTATGTATTTATTTTTCAGGAATATTCTTAATATTATTTGCTTATTAAGACATTTAAATTATATATGTAATACATTTAAATTATATATATATGTAATATATACTCACCTAAAAGATCTTTTTTTTCTTTTTTTTTTTTTTTTTTTTGCCAGAGCTGAGCACCGAACCCAGGGCCTTGTGCTTGCTAGGCAAGCGCTCTACCACTGAGCTAAATCCCCAACCCCCCTTAAAGATCTTTTTAGAATTTCTTTTTCACAGTGAGGTTTACTGGAAATATAATCCTGACACACATTCAAAATCTGGATGTTATCTTCTCTAACTAAAGGACATGTTGAAAACCAAGCTATTGGTGTTTGCTCAGCTGACTAAAGCCTTGTCAACCATCAGGTCAGGCTCCCTGCTTTTAAAAGTTTACTTCAGACCAGTGGTCCTCAACCTTCCTAAGGTTGCGACCCTTTAACACAGTTCCTCATGTTGCAGTGACCCCCAACCATAAAGTTATTTACATTGCTACTTCACAACTATAATTTTGCTACTGTTATGAATAGTAATGTAAATACCTGATATGCAAGATATCTGATATGTGACCCTCCAAAGGCTGAGAACTACTGCGTTAGACCCTTAAAAGTACAAATTTGAGATTAGTGCTGTTCATTGCTGCAAAACATAATAGGATAAACAGCTCAACCTTGAAGCTGACAACTGTAGTCTAGAAAAATGACCTAGCAGTGAAAAGCACATGCCACTCTTCCGGAGGAACCTAATTCAGTTTCTAGTGCCTATGTCAGATGGCGGCTCACATTTGCCTAGGACTCCAGTTCCAGGGGATCCAATGCCCTCTTACGACCTCTATGAGCGCCAGACACACGCATGGTGCACAGACATATACGTGCCCGCAAAACACTCATACGCATAAAACCAATAAATCTAGAAAAAAGATAAAATCATTTTCTGTCTTTTCATATAACTGTGTGTGTACGCGCATTGCCTGCATGCACATAGGTTTTTATATCATTCACATGATACCAAATTAATTTGTAAGTAAATGCTTATGTAAATTTTAAGTGTTCAGTTAATCTCAAGTTTCTTTTTGATTCATGGTGTTAAAAAAAAAAAGCCTCAACTCCAATAGCCTGATTGCTTAAGCTTTGCTTCCTATCTGGATAAACCAGTTAAATAGACAACATTGAGAGAGACAGTGGAGGGTATTTATAGTCAGTATGATGTCAGTGAAAAACCAAACTCAGCCGTCTAGTGGTTGCAGATCTTTCTCTTTTTAAGTCTTAACATGAGCTTCTGAATTTAAATTTTAAAAAGAGGAACTATGCAAAGACGGGTCTAGTCAGGATGCTTGTCTCAATTCTGCTTCTGTGAGTTCATCGAAAGGTGACTATTGCTGGAGAGATGAACCAGTTCTTATTCATGATCCAGCTTGCAGCCTGGGGCAGGTGGATCTCTGTGAGTTTGAGGCCAGCCTGGTCTACAAAGTGAGTTCCTGGGCAGCCACAGAGAAACCCTGTCTCCAAAAACAAAACAAACAAACAAAAGCCTATATGCAAACCAATAATGAGAGTCTGCTAAGAAACATAACTGTGATGAGCCCAGCTATTTGTAGCCAAATTCTAGAAACTGTCACTAAGAAACAGATAAATTATCATCAATGACTGTTTTTAAATTTTAACTAACCACTTATGGTTAGGAAGAGAAACTGAAAAGTATAAATAAACTGAGAAAAAATACTACCTAGAAGACAAAAAAAAAATGTAAACATCAGTTGACAAGTACACCACCATCATCTTAGAAACAAAGATGAATCTTACAAAAACTTCACACGCAGAAAACACGAAGTCACAAAAACATTAACAAACCAAACCTGGCCACACGAGACAGTATCGGTAGTCTAGATATCAAAAAAAAAAAAAAAAAAAAAGAACCCAAAGAAAAGTCACTTGGTAAAAGTTAACATGATTTTAAAACCTTACTTTAAAATGGGAGGCTAATTCCTGGATTTACTGAATAGATTTCGCACCAGCTCCATTGCGAATAATTGTCCCTAATATTAGGAAGTCAAGATTTCTCCTTTCAGATTAAAAAAAAAAAAAAGACACAAAAAATATTACCATCACTCCTGTGCACTAACTACACTTGTAACTTTCAGATGACATGATTTTACATGCAAAATCAGAACACACTGGGGCCAGGAGATGGCTCAGTGGATAAAGGAGCTGACCTCTCAACCTGAGCACCTGAGCTTTATCCCAGGAGTCCACATGATGGAAAGAAAGAGTGGACTTCTGAAAGTCTGCCTCTGACCTCCTCATGCATCCTGTAGAGTATACATATATGTACACACAACACACACACACACACACACACACACACACACACACGCACATGCACACGCACACACACGCACATGCACACGCACACACACATGCACACACACACAAAGTCAATAAATAAGTATGAAAAAATTATTAAAACACCTTAACATCATTAATTTACTGAATATTAATAATGAGTTCATACCACACAGAAAACATACTTTAAGGTAAGCCATGCACTTCAGTTAATAGTTGTGTATCAATATTGCTTCGTTAGTTGTAAAAGTACCACCCAATGCAAAAAATTAACAATACTAATGGAGCTGAAAAGGTGTGATGAGGGGGTGCCTGGAAATCATCCTCTATGCCTGTATCTATAAGAAGAAAACTTGTAAAATAAAAAAATAATTTAAAAAAAAGTCTGTGGATATAAAAAATGATTTTGGATAATTGTATTTATAATTTCAAAAATTCTTTCAAAAAGGCAATAACAAAAAAAAAATACTTTGGTACTTGTAGTGGTTTGAATAAGAATGGCCCCTCATAGGCTCCTGTATTTGAATGTTTAGTCACTAGGGAGCTGAACTATTTGAAAAGATTATAAGGATTGGGAGCTGAGGTCTTGTTGGAATTGATATGGCCTTATTGAAGGAAGTGTGTCACTAGGGGTGGGTTTTAGGTTTCAGAAGCCCATGCCAACCCCATTAGCGCGCTCGCGTTCTCTCTCTCTGTCTCTCTCCTGCCTTGAGATCAGGATATAATTCTCAGCTACTTCTCCAGCACCCTGTATGTCTGCATGCTACCATATTCCCCATTACGATTGATGATAATGAACTAAATCTCTGAAACTGTAAGCAAGCCCCAATTAAATTCTTTCTTTCATAAGAGTTGCCTTGGTTATGATGTCTCTTCACAGCAATAGAAGATGACTAAGACAGTACTTACAGAAATTAGCTACATTTCCATATATCTCTAAAAAATATAGCAGAGCATTAAAAATATTAACATTGGCAAAAATAATAAAAGACCTAGACATATAAATACCAGTTATCTGGAAGAGTTCCAAAAAAAAAAAAAAAAACTGTAAAAGTTTTCCAGGAGACTAGAAGAATAATTTGAAAACTAGAGGAATGTATCCATACTCACTGACTGGAATGTTCCATATAATGAAGATAAGTACAACATTAAAAACATCAGCCCTTCCCAAATGGACCAATCAAATTGCTTGAAGCCCTGTAAAACCTCTAAAAGGGTGTTCACAGAGCAAATGTGTGACAGAGTGCTAGTCTATCCAGGTGTCAGAAAATCAAACTGTATCCCTCTTTATACTATATCAAAATTAGTTGTGTTGCATATATTTAGAGATAAATGCACGCATATAAAGACATCTGTTGTATATTGCTAGCATTTCTATTATGAATGCAATTACAAATGCATAACTACCATTTATCATCTTTAAGCTAACATTTTAAAATAATGCCGAAAATCCATTCATATAAGTACCTATAAACAACTTCACACCCAGCCTTTGCCAACTGTATAACCAACATATAAACTTCACTAGATGAATCTTGGATCTTTCTTGGTGTTTAAGAGTCAGCTTTGTCATGACAGCATGCAGGTTCTTGTTCAACTACTCATCTTAAGAGTCATAAATTGGCCTGGTGGTGGTGGCGCACGCCTTCAATCCCAGCACTCAGAAGGCAGAGGCAGGTGGATCTCTGTGAGTTTGAGGCCAGCCTGGGCTACCGAGTGAGTTCCAGGACAGGCTCCAAAGCTACACAGAGAAACCCTGTCTTGGGGGGGGGGGGGAGTCATAAAGTGGATGAAGCTCTATAAATTTCACCTTATTGATTTACAAAATATTACTAAGCTTAGAAACAAATGTTATTCATCCTTTTTCATTGCCTGGCAATCAGAGAGTGTAAGCATTGGATGAAGTGCCTGAGTAATCAGATGTGAATAACATGCTTACACAAATAAATACGCAACATCATGGGGTCTTAGGGTCAGATACGATTTCTTCCATTCTAAAAACCGATGCAATAATTCATCTGCTTCACCAACTGTAGAAATCCTATTTCTGTCGGACCACAGCTCCAATGAGGATAACACAACATTAACCTTGAGTTTGGAAAACACCTAAAAACAGAAGAAATGAATAGACACAAAATTAATCTGTCTTAGTTTATAAATGCCCTACCCTAGGAAATATTTTGAAATTTTCACAAATCCACATTCTTTTTATATGAATGACTTAATTATTCAGAAATGCCAAATCAAGTTAGTGCAAATGATAACTTCAAAAATGAAAAGTGTTGGTATAAAAAGGAAAATACTTACTGAATTTATAAGACTGATGATATCAATGATTTTATTTGTTATAATCATGCTGTCATAGCCCAGGTAATCACACTAAAAGATGGAAATGATTTTATAGTTAAAAATCTTATTTTTATATGATGTTTTTGATATTTACAGCTACTATCAGAAGTTTGAGGCTGATAAAAAACTTTCAGCGTTTCAAATAAGATACACAATTCCCAATGTGAGACTATTACAGAACACATATGTACACATCATACACATATACGTACATACACACCCAATACAAGCAGGTGTATATGTCAGCACTGAAACAAGGATTGACCCTGGATGCCATCTGGTAGGCCCTATCATTTTAAACGCCTCCCCTGGCCACTCCCAGAAGTGTAATAAATCAAGTACTATTCTCCCTCAAATCTCCTTATTTCTGACCTCCACTCTGGATTTTTGGCAAGCTCTACAATGTAAAGAATGGGACTGCTAACATGTTATTTCTGTTCTCTGTGATAGTCCACAAGGGTGATAATCAAATCTGGACCATCAGACTAAAACTGAAAAATGCATATATCCCTAAAGGCCATATGACTTGTTTATGGAAGCCAAGAATCTTAAGACATCTACCTTCCTTTTAGAAAAAAAAAAAAAAAATGGCGTGGGACAGGTGTAGCACCAAATGCCTGCGTCTTATAGTATGGGCAGATACACTAGCCACCATGGTCAGCAAAAACTTACAGGATGGAACACTCTCTGGCTTCATAGCCATCCTCTTGCTCTGCAGGCTTGCCAGAACTGTCTCCTACTGGGTGGTCTCAACTATTTGGTTTTCAGTTAGCAAATTGCTACCCTGTGCTGTCTACAATGGAAAGTGAGGAGATTGCCTCTAGCCAGGGGTAATCACACATTTACACAAAGTATTTAAGGCCCGACACCAAAGCGCGTCAACATTTTGCAACTCCTTTTTTAAGGTGTTTTTTAGGTTTATTTGTTTTATTATTTTGTGTCTAAGTACACCACATGCATGCCTTGTGCCCTCACGTCAGAATAGGGCATTGGATCCCTTGGGGTTAGAGTTATAGATAGTTGGGAGTCATCACGCGGGGCTGGGATTCAAACCTGGGACCTCTGGCAGAGGATCAAGTGCTCTTAGTTACTAATCCAACAAATACATAAGAGAAAACTCAAAGCACATACCAAGCCTTTGTCCACCACAATCGTCATCTCTAAATAGAGAGGAAACAATTGTTTTAAAGGTGATTCTGACTGGAAAGGAAGAAAAACACACAAAAGTTTACATTTGCATGATGTATTTCCTTGGGACTCTTTATTAACGTGATTAGGGCAGCACTCACAGCAAGTGCAAGCTAGGGAAGCTGACACGGAGTGCCTGCGTGTTAGAGCAAGGAACCTGGTACGAGGAATACTGGCTGTGAAGCCAGCCAGTTGATCCATAGCTTTCAATCTGTTGACTCTTCAAACCCTAAAACTGGAATGAAACACCATGCTCTCTACACCATCTGTTTGACCTGAATGTCAGAAGCAGCTTAAACTTTCACTTTAGAGGTGGTACAGATGTGCAAGGCATTCTGGTGGAAGCCTGGCATCCATATACTCAAAGAGTCTAGAATGTTCTGGTGGAAGCCCTACCTCTCTGCCAAGACCCTGCCCCTTAGAAGGTCCTGCCAAACACAGCTCCTCCCTCAGAGATGCTCAAGACCACTTCCACAGGATAAACTGTCCCCCTCCTCCCCCCAAAAAAAACAGACACGTTCTAGTCTCTCATCCCTGTCTCCTCTCTGGGGGGGCCAGAGAATCACCCAGGAACACTTAACCGGGGCTTTTTCTAATTTGGTCTCATTTGGATTGCTGCACTGGTAGAGAGGCTCAGCAGGATGCAGAAACTTTTCAGAAGGCTACAAAATGATGGCTGTGTTTCATTGCCTCCTGGGGCCACATACTTTGTGATATGACTGCAATGCAAGTCTTGTCTCCCGGTTCCTCATCAAAGCTACTGGTCCACAGCTGCAGGGAAAACACTACAGCCCAGTTCAGCCCGCGGCCTGACTGCTACCTGTGCTCTTAGAGCGCCCACCTGTGCACATCCTGCCAGCCCCCCCCCCCATCCAGCAAGAAACATGGGAACCCAGACTTCCTTGAGTAGAGAAATAACTTTAAATTATGTCACTCTGGAGAATGGGTGTGAGGGTCTTCCAAAACAGCCCAGTGTTTTTCATTGAACTTGACAAATGTTGATGTATCCTGCACATGACAGGATGGGGTTTTCTCCATTATAATACTGAGATTTTAAATTCATATGAAAGTCTGGATGGTTTTTACAATAAACATTAAGGATGGCAAAAAATAAAAATAAAAAATAAATAAAAGAACAAATGATTCAAGGGCCTTATAAAGTTTCTTCTCTGTGTCTTAAAGAGAACAAACACCAAGTGGAGCCCAAGAAAACACAAATCCAAGGCTGATGGAAATAACAAAAGCGATCCTGGATTTGATAACTGGACTCAAGAAAGAGATAGAAACACTGACGAGAACTCAAGCTGAAATGAAGACGGAGTTGAAAAACTCAGCAAACCAGTCAGAAAACTCAGTGAAAAGCCCTATAGGTGGAATGGGTCAAGCAGAGGCAGAACGGAAGGACTTAGAGACAAAGAAGAGCAATCAGACCACGCAAGCAAAAAGCAGGAAGTTGGGTTGTTGTTTTTTTAAGCACAGAAAAGGATAATTTGATACCATCAAAAGACTAATCTTTTGAATTCTAGGAATAGATGAAGAAGAATCCTAAGTGAACAGCACAGACGAAAACTTCTCCCAAACAAAGGAAAGACACACCCATACAAATACAAGAAGCCTAAAGAACCGTATACACACAATAGGAAAAGAAACTCAGCATGGCATATCATAGCTAAAACAATATGAACAAAGAAAGTATTGGAAGCTGCAAGAAAAAAGACACAAGTTATTAAATAAAAGAGAACCCATCAGAATAGCTGATTTATACATGAAAACTAAAAGGGGATCCTGTGTGAATGCTCTCCATGCTTTAAAAGACCACGGATGCCATTTTAGACTACTTTTCATAGCAATACTATCTGCATCATTGAAGGAGAAATCTTCCCATGATACAGAAAGATCCAAAGATTCATGCTCACTAAACCACCCCTAAGCTCACCCTGAAAGCAATACTTTCAACTGAAGAGAGGATCAGCCATAGCAGAAGACTGTAGGGAAAAACAAACAAATAAACAAATGAAGCTATAATGACTAAAACACAAAGTATGACTACAAACACAACAACACCACAAAATGGCTGCAATCAATACATACTTTACAATAATAACATTAATTATGGCCTCAACTTATGGGCTGGCTCAGTGGATTAAGAAACAAAATCCATCTATCTGTTGTCTACAAAAACACTCCTCTTGAGTCAGGCTTAGTGACAGAGGCCTTTAATCTCATCAGTAAACAACCAGAGGCAGGCAAATCTCTGGGATTTTGAAGCCACCCTGGTCTATATAGTGAGTTCCAGGACAGTCAGGGCTATATACAGGCCATGTCCAAAAATGTCAACAACAAAAATAAATAAGGGCTAGAGAGATGGCTCTCAACCAAAAATGTAAGAATACAGCTCCCAGCACTCAGGGCTGTCTCTCTAGCCACCAAAGAAAAAACAATAGATAGATAAAATTTGTGTTACCTTTAAAAATAGGTACCACTTTAAAATGGAAAGATAGAAAAAAAATACTCCAAGCACATAATACCAGGTAGCAAACAGACATCACTCTCCTAGTAGCTGACAACAAAACAGACTTCAAACTAAAGGACATTCATTCCAACGTTATACTCCTAACCATATATGTATTCAACTCCAGTGCACACTTTTTCATAAAAAGTATAGTATTGGAATTAAAGACATAGATTAACTCAAGCAGTTTATAGTAGGTGATTTTAACTATGTATGTCAATGCTTCCAATATACAGATCTTCCAGACAAAAGCAGAGAAACATCAGAATTAACAGATATCTAAAGAATATTCCATCCAAACACAAAAGAATATACATCCTACTCAGCAGCACATGGAAGCTTTTAAACCATATACTAAGACACAAAACAAATCAGAAGAAATTCAGAAAAGCTGATATCATTCTGTGCACCCCATCTGACCATAATTACGGTAAAAATTTAAGTTAATGAATCAATGATGGAAATGTGTTATACATACTGCGGAATGCTAGTCAGTTGTACAGAAAACTGAAATTTGCAGGTAAATGGGTGAAACTAGGAAAGAGCATAGTGAGTGAGGTAACTCAGACTTGGTTCCTAACTCCAAATCTTTAGAAGTGTGTATAGAACCTAGAGAAACTACAGAAACCAGGAAAACTAAAAAGAGACCGTGACAGGTGGGGGGGGGGGATATAAGTGAAGGGACAGCAGGGTACAGGTGATAGGAAGTGGTGAGTGGGGGAGAGAGGGAGGAGGGAAAAATAACATGAAGGGTGTTTGAAAAGCCATAAGGAATCATACTACTTTATATCTACCTAGAATTACATATAGTGTGTATAAGTGTAAGTATATACATATATAGACAGAGTGCCAGCAGTCTCCCATCAAGAGCCATAGACTAGCAAAAATTTCCAGCACCAAGCACAAGAAACCTCTCTTTGAACTGTTGGTCAGGAGAATTCAAGAGACTCCCAGAACAGTATAGGCTATCTATACTATAATAGTACACAGGACTTGGATGATTGGAGCTAGATCTGACCCCAAAGCCTCCTTTTCTAAGGACTAGCTTAGTACCAGAAGGTAACTGCTAGCTGCCAAGAGAGCAAAACAATCAATAGTCCTACCCAGTTATGGTGCCTATGAACCACAACAATGACCATCCTGGTAAGACATCCATAAAGATACAGTAGTGGCACTCATGTCTTGACAACAACCAACAGTTATCTAATTGGTCTTAAGGCCTGCTCAACAGGAGGGAGACATCAATTCTTTTCCACCTTATTATTGAAATGTCCCTAACAGAACTGTTGGACATACCCAGACTGTTCAGGGCACACCCTGGACAAGGACATGGTTGTTCTTCCTAAGGGTACCTCTGAGAAGCGGAACTGTGACCCAGGTCATGCTGACATAAATAGCTGTGTTTGTACCAGAGCACAAGGTGGTGCAGGATGTTCCTGTGTGTCCTCTCTGTCATGTTATTAGCTAGATAAACTAACTTTTATTATCTTATCATTATTTATTTCTTTATTAATTTACTAAATAAACTTTTGAGGGAGGGTTTCTCACCAAACCTAGAGCTCATTGATTTGGCTAAGTTAGCTGGCCAGTGTACTCAGGGATCCACCTGTCTCTGCAGTGTTGGGGTTTCACACACACACACCGCCATCCCTTGCCTTTTCATGGGTGCAGGGGTTATG